>NW_005370610.1:2816341-2816981 GCF_000412655.1 Myotis brandtii
TAAAATATATTAAAAAAATATATATATAATCCCCTTCTCAGTTTGGCTAAAGACTGCACCTTACCCTCTAAATGTAACATGATTGTTGAGATTTGTAGTAAAGCTTTTGAAGTGAATTGAACAAGAAGGAGATTGGAAAGAAGGGGAAGAAGCCATTTACTAAAGCTAACAAGGTAGACTTCTTTCATTTATGCTTATTTGCTATGGCAGCAGGGAATAAAAATAGAGGTACTGTACTTTCAAGGTGAATCCCAAAAGCATGTGCATTGTCCTTTGGAAAGGAAAGCTCCCCAAACAGGACCTACCTTGATGCATTATCAGAACTGTGCCAGTGAACTGCCATCGGATTGCAATAAAAATGGTTCATAGAGGTGAGGGGGAAATATATATTTGTAGCAGCTATGAAAATAACATTTTTCTGTTTCACAGGGCTTAAAATAAATCTTTGCAAAAACTAATAAAATGGTTGAAATGTAAAGTAGTTACCTTTATGTTTTGCCATTTTTCTCTCTATACATCTAGGCGACTACTAAATTTCCATGTTTTCAGCAAAATTATTTCAAATTGAAAACTATTTAATGCTTATTTATGTCTTTAGCTGAGAAGGATATATATATCCATATATATATGTGTGTATATA
>NW_005370610.1:2817161-2873010 GCF_000412655.1 Myotis brandtii
GATATATATATCCATATATATATGTGTATATATATATATATATATATATAATTCTCCAGATTTTCCATCTCAATTAAATCTTTGCATGTTATTTATGATTTATATGCTTTTATTATATATATGGTAGTCCATCTGTGTGAATAAACTTCATAGTTTTCATTAGTATCAATAGCAAAGTGGGCCAAATGGCTACAAATATAAAATAGTTGGAATTATGATAGGATGCATTTATGGATATTAGTGGAAGTTTATTTTTCTCATCTGCTGAACGTGCATGTGGCATATGATTATGACTTTCATACATTAAAACATATTGGGAAGCCTGACAACATATTATACGACCCCAGTTTGGTAAGCAATGTTAAATGCATACCATTTGAAAAACCTGGGAAGTATTTTGAAGGTTTGTATTTTAAGTAGAGAGAAAATAAGACACAAGACTGAGAGGACTACATTTTTTGTCAGTTTCAAGTAGGTAAAACTTTAATAGGAGACAAATTAGAAATTTTTTCTATGTTGCTTTACAAAGGAGTACTAAGGCCAGGAAGAATATTAAAGAGAAAGAGATTATAACTTTATCATTGATTTCCCCCCAAATGTTGATTGAGCACCTGCTATGTGTCAAACACTGCTCTGAGTATTAAAGGGACAGCAAAATGAAACACACAAACAAACAGATAAACAGACTACATAAGGAACACTGCCCTTGGGTAGTTTATGTTCTGTTGAGGAAAAATTGAAATAAGAAGCATGTAGTTATTAAAACTATTTAAGAAGAGCTGTGGATAATCAAATGTAAGTATACTGAAGAAATGATTTCTGACTTGAGTGGCAGTTGACTTTCAATGGTTCATCTAAATAAAAAACTTCTGCGTTTATATAACTAAGTTTCATTTCTGGTGCACTGAATTACTTCCTAATGCATTTTTATGGTTTTAAAATACATTTATATTCATGAATAATATCTATTGTAGATCAAAATTTCTCATTGGACTAAGATGACATTCATCTATATTTTTTATTATATCATTGTTACTGGAGCAAGACCAGTTCCTGTGGTTTCAAGGGAGAAGCATTTCAGGGACACTCACCAAGGAATATTTGAGCAATATTGGTGAGATTTATTAGTGTGCCCTTTAAAAGGCTGCCACATTCGAGGAGGCACTTCCCTGGCGGTCCAGTAGCAAAAGTTGGTCCACCATCCCGATGGTCTCATCCCAGAAGGGTCAGGTCCCAGAGCTGTAATGCCCTTACCCTTGGCATCCGAGGCTCTAGTAGTCCAGCTTAGTTAATCTCAGTACCAGGCTGGCATCAAAAATTCGTAGCTGTGTGACTTTGGGCAAGTTACTTAACTTCTCTGAATCTCATTTCCCTAGCTGTATGTCTGCTGCCAAGGCTTGATGGCACTAGGGCAGGATGTGCTCCCAGCTGCATGGCTGCCATGGAGACAGGCCTTTGTTCAACTTCTATATATTTCCTGGGGTTGGGGAAAGAGCAGGCTTTCTTTCAGACTACTCCACATCTTTCCTGTCTTTTCTTAGACCTGGGCTGGTGCCCTGCCCCTATCCAATCTCTTTCCTGGATTTTTACAGGGGCTCATGCCCTTCTTCAATATGAGTCTTTTTCCTGACGTTTCCCGGGTAGTCCCTTACCCATTTAAGGTCACCACTTTGGCTTCTACTGAGGATGCCTCATAGTTCTCTTTCCTCATTTGGCTTCTACTGGGATGTGCTCACCCCCCTCATGGGATTCCCCCATAATTCTGGGGAGAGGGTGCCAGTTGTTCCCTGAGGTGATTAGAAAGACAGCCTTTCCTGCCCACTCAGAGGTTAATCCATTTGGTGAAGTGATGCCAGCTATTCCCTGGAGTGACTGTGAACATGCCCTTTTCTAGTTAATCTGGCTTAATCAGATGTCTGGCTCCCTTCTCATTAATATCTAGCTGCCTACTCTAACATCATGACAGCAGCTAATGTACTATTCTTCTTGGTGATGATATTATCCTAATATATAAAAACCCTGGGTCCATCAGGACTGGAGGCTGAACCCATCAGAAGTCAGTCCTGCAGTCAGCACTGGGTTGCAGTGGCAGCCCAGCGCTGACTGCTGCGTCTACAGGCCTAGTGACCCAGCACTGACTGCTGAGGGGGCTGCAAATTAGGCCCGAAGAGAGGCCTGAAGAGAGAAACAGGGTCTGATTCATAGCCTGTGTGGCAGCTGTTGATCAGCACTTGCCTCTCTCTTTCTCTCCCTGTGGGGCCAGCAGCCCTGCTTCCAGGCCTCCACCAGGCTGCTGATCAGCCCCTCCTTTCTAATCAGGCCCCATTGATAGGCCCAGAGATGCTAACTGGCATAGAAACTGACCAATCACAACCAAATCTGAGTCAACTGTGAGGAGCCAATGGCTGACTAGGAGGCGGAGCTTTTGACACTGACTGGCATAGAAACCGACCAATCAGAACCAAATTGGCTGGCAGAGGAGGGCAGTTGGGTGCAACCAGGCTGACAGGGGAGGGCAGTTGGGGGCAAGATCAGGTCAGCAGGGGAGGGTTGTTGGGGTCAAGATCAGGCCGGCAGGGGAGGCCAGTTAGGGGTGATCAGGCAGGCAGAGGTAGTTGGGGGCGAGATCAGGCCGGCAGGGGAGGACAGTTAGAGGTGATCACACAGGCAGGCAGAGAGATTAGGGGCGATCAGGCAGGCAGGCACAGGGGTTAGGGGCAATCAGGCAAGCAGGCAGAGGCAGTTAAGGACGATCAGGCAGGCAGGCAGGCAGGTGAGCAGTTAGGAGCCAGCGGTCCCAGATTGCGAGAGGGTGCAGGCTGGGCTGAGGGAACCCCTCCTCTGTGCACGAATTTCATGCACCAGGCCACTAGTTTATAATAATAATGATGTACTTATATATTATCCTGGAAATGACTATTTTCAAAACAATTGAAAACCAGTATTCACAGAATAGAGATATTATAAAAAGCAATGTCTGTAAAAATGAAAACAAGTTTTTTATTTGAAAGTATCTCTCTTTAAGAGATAGTCATTATTCTGCAGTTATGTATTCTAGAGGAGTGCAGAACTGAGATAGAAAGGAAAACAAATCTATAATATGGGTGTACATAGCTAGTAGATTGACCCAAGGCTTCTAGGGAAAAAAAATCTGACATGTTGTAAAGCTGTGAAGCTGGAAATTGTACCACTTACAGTGCAATAATTTCACCTGTAGGCATATAGATTTAGATAAGCTCTTTCACATGGACATAGGGAAAACATTGACATAAATATTCATAGCAATTTTAAAATAATAAAAAAGTGGAAACAACTCGGGATTTTTTTGACAAAAGAGACAAAAACGTTGCAGTATAGTTATACAAAAAATACCATCTAGTAGGAGAATGAGTAATTATAACCACATACAATCCATGTGATTGAACATAGAAAAATATATTTGATTGAACAACAAACCATGGAAGATAGAGTATAAGCCCAATTATACATAATATATTGAAAATTCAAGAAGAAGAGGTAGATATGAGTGCTGCAGACCACAAATTGTCTCTCTCTTATAAAACTAAAAGAATTACCAAAACACTAATATATTCATTATTTATTAAGAGTTATGTAGTAGCCTTTTGAAAAAAATACACTTATAAATATACAGAGTATGCAATATACACAATATACATTTTAATATCTACTTATGTGTACATATTTAGAGCAATATATAACATACAAAATACTTATTTTATTTATAATTTTATTTTAAATTTATTTTTTATTTGCATGCATATTTAATAGCAGATTTAATACATCTTTTAGTTTTTGCAAGTGATATCTAGCAAGTATGATTTAAATCACTTCCTTAGTGTTACTTTTGCCTACAAAGATTGAGCCCTTCTGAGGAAATGCTTATCAGATTTGCAAATTAGATGGAACATTTTGGGAGGCACTTGACTGGTAAATTGGAGGCAGATAAAACAAAAAGTAAAACAATCTAGAAGAAGGTTTAGTTTTTATAAGAGATGATGAGTTGCTAAACTGTGTCACCAACAAGGTAATGGAGAGAAGGTATATATCTTTAATTAACAAAGTTTACTGAATAATTGGTTATATGTGAGAATTATGATAATGAGTGAATTACAAATCTAGAAAATTTAACACATTTCTTGATCATATCACCAATTGTTTCACCAATTATCAAGTAGAAAATATTAAGTAGGAGAAGCCTTAGAGAGAATAAGTATGCTGTGGGATTTGTTCAGTGTGAGTGTTTGGGGTAGATCTAGATAGAAATGGTCAGTAGAAGATTGAATACAGAAGTCTGGAATTTTGGCAGTAGGTCTGCTCTAAAAATTTCACAGTTGACTAACTTGTTTTTATAGAAAGACAATGTAAAATTAGAAAAACATAGAGAGAACTAAACACTTTTGGACACTAAACCATTTAAAAATGAGCCTATTACATCAGACAATATCTATGGAAATTTCAATTTGTGTAACTTGGACTTGTTAAGAATGGAAAATATCAAATTTAAAATTTCTGAAGCACCTGGCAGGTGTAGCTCTGTGGTTGAGTGTCAACCCAGGAACCAAGAGGCCACCGGTTCGATCCCAGGTCAGGGCACATGTCCAAGTTGCAAGCTCGATGCCCTGTGGACATGCAGGAGGCATCTGATCAGTGATATTTCTCTCTCATCTTTCTATCTTTCTGTCCCTCTCCCTTTCTCTTTCTCTAAAAATAAGTCAATACAAACATATTAAAAATAAACAAATAAAATTTCTGAGGCAAATTGAAAAAATTGAGGAATTTATTATAAGGTGCTGTGAAATGCCCCAATGATTGAATAAATTCATATTTGGGAGGAAAAATGAAAGTAGAGCTTAGTGTCAGCTATAACCAGGAACCGGAGCACCACTTTCTCTTCATACTAGTACTTTGTTTCTGAGTTAATCTGCTAACTTTTTTTTTAATTTTTCTTTTCCCTAGCAGTACGGGTTCTTGTTTGAGAAAAGAAGAAGAAATAAACATAGAAACATGTCCAATGACGTGAAGAGGTACATGTTCAAATTATAGATAAGGGTCTTTTTTTCTTATTTTGTCACTTTTGCTAATCAGTTATGGCCAGGAGCCGAGGTCATATGAACAAAATGGATGCTCCTATATTAATAATATACATATAGAAAATGCCTTAAAAATCAGGAACAAATTAAGAGAAAATGTGAAAACAAAACCAAAGTCCCGATGTACCCAATATGCCCATGGGCAGGAGACAGAATTACATTAATCTACCAGTTTTTAATTTAATCCAGTTCTATTACAAAAATACTACTTTTTAGAAAGCACTCGCTATTACTTATATCTTTATTTGGAACTTCATGCAATCCAAAGAGATATAAGGTAGCTTCCTAAATGGCTAATAATATTCTAACTTGATCTGGATTGTGCTTACCTGGGTGCACAGATGCATGTAAAAAATTAATTAAGCTGTACACATTGATGTCAATATCTGACAGTTCAATTAGAAATAAATGAAACTGATCTTTTGAAACTATTTCTAAATCACATAACCATTTATATGCAGTTATAACTTGATTTGTTTTCAGAACAGAAAACATTAAGCTTTCTTACAGCACATTTTTTCACTAGGAAAATATTTTTGAGTCTGAGTTATGGCCACCATTAAAGTAACAATTCATTAAGCAGTTCAAAAATAACGTCATGCTGCTGGGGACATTATTGGCACATTGTATCTAAGCCATTAGCCCTCCGATGAGAGTGCTACAGGAGTGAGCAATACATTGGATTATAAGATTCCATAAATGGGTTTGTAGTTGAAAGGAGTTTGGAACTTTATTTGGAAGTAGTCTATAAATCACTTGGAGATCATTTATCTCAACAGGTTGCTGTAATCATCAGAAGTATTCAAGACAGTAATTCATTACAATTTCCATCTTATTCCAGACCATTCTTTTTACTACATGAGATTACATAAAATAAAACGTTAAGAAATTGTTGCAACACTCAAACATGGTAAAAGCTCATTATAACTGTGAAAAATGTATGAGTTCTACAAGGCGATTGCTTAAAATTTCCAGATAAATTGATATTTCAGGCACTTTCTCTCTCCTCACTAACCCCCACCCTCTACCTTCCTAAAAAAACTCCAGGATTTGGCAAAATCAGCTGAGAACATTTAGCTGAAAAAATAAAACAGTGACAGTCGTGTGTGTGTGTGTGTGTGTGTGTGTGTGTGTGTGTGTGTGTGTTGTCTAATTAAGACTAATGTAACCACATAAGACTGAGCTATCTTTGGTTTGACTTTTAAATAATCAGTTTATTCTGGTTTCACAAAGTCATAATCTATCACTTATTATACCCATTTTTAAATACATTAATTGAAAATTGTGTAACAGACTCTCCATAGATTCATCTGTATTACCTCCAGGAATATAGGGGCTTAAAGTAATTCTGGAGTTTTCTGCCAGCAGAGTTGCTCTCAACACCCTATGGATGCTGCTGGATTTTATGTCATTTCCCAAGTCCACAAGCCTTAAGATAAATGCTCAGATATGTACTACTTCACCATGACTGATGATATCGATAGAAAGAACATGGATTCTACCACAAAGTCAGATTTCCTCTCTTCCTGATCAGAGTTTAAGATTGTACTTTAGAGTCAAATAAACACAACAAAAAATAAACTTCTTAAAGACACAACTCCTCACAAGTGTATGTTCTGCAGCAGATACTGAAGAACACGAAGTTAATGCTGAGAGAGCCAGTGACCAAGCTGAAATGGAATGGCTTGATCCTCTTATATTGTACATGAAAAAGTGTTTAAGTGTGTGACACTGATATAAGTGAGGAATGATTGACAGTGATGAGTCAAACAAGAGGAAGAACTAATTACAAGACTTAAAGTGGAGAACGTATTTTTATATCTGTTGAATATCCTAAGTTCTTATATTGATCTTAATATGTTCTGAAGTGAAGATTTATTCCCTTCTCCAAAATTAGCCTAATTTTAGTCCTAATGTGATAAAAATGTAGATGTGATGGAAACTCCACTACACTAAGAGATTGCATTGCTGCTCCTGTATTCATGGTGGTGTTTTTGTTTTTCTTTTTGTTTGTTGTTTTTCATATTATCTGAAAAATTCTAAGCCTGACACAGATATCCAAGCAGGACACAAATGCTTTTGTCTGCAAACATCAGTGTGCATCCAAGGGAGAGTTCCAGAATTTTTTTACTCTCACCTGAGTCAGACATAATTGGCTGTGGAGACATTCAATCATAATCATAATTCAAGGTAGATCTTAGTGGAACTTCTCTGTTCTATGGTGGCCACACTAACAAGCATGCTGCCATATTTTTAAACTCTCCTTTTCATTGCAAAACTTTTCTCTAAAAGCATCACATATTCTACTTGTTCCAATAATGTGAATTCATTTTTCTGAGAAAGGTACATCCAGTTCTTCAAGGATATTATTCAGAAATAATAGAGAATAGGTGAAATTTATATGCATTTCCCCTAGAGAAAAATTACGTATATAATAAATATTCAAAAAGGTCTTTAGGTCTACAGACAGGAAACTGGCTAGTTTCCATACCTCCATGTAAAATTATCTGAGTATCAGTTGAAAGTATGGAAGCAGCTCAGGAGAAGTCAAGACAAAGCATGTATGAGTTGGAAATCATTTGCATACAGAAAAGAGTCTGTGCTACAGAAATCAGTTAGAAGAGAAAAGATAACGAGTGATAAGAGAAGGCAGATGAGGCAACTCATAAAAAGAAAAGAAGTGCCAGTGACTAAAAGAATGGAGAGAAATTGCACAAATTAGTATAATGGGATATCATTGAATCAAAGAAAATATGTGTTGTTGTTTTTTTGTCACTGCTGGTCAACAGTGTCATCTGAAGCATTTAAATTAAAGGAAGAAAACTTAAAAAAGAGCCATTTGAGTCGGTTAATTCATATATTCTGAGAAACCATGAGGGAACAATTGAAGTGGGTAACATTCCTATTGTTAAGTCTTGTTAATAGATGGAACCTCCTACTAGAAAAGTATTTGAAGAACAACATCTTCTGTTAAATAAGAAAAATATTATTTTCATGATATTTCAAAAGAGCCAGAGGACACTTTTTTTTCTAGTTCAATAGCAGCATAAACATTATAGTCACAGTTGAATTAATATAGACATTAATTTTAAGGTGTGTTTAAATTACATTTATTTAGTAATGAAGCACTCTAATTCTGTTTTACAGAAAAAAATCAAAATAATGTTACACTGGTGTGCCTTAAATAATAAAACTATGACATACTAACAGATGATTAGGCCTAGAGAAGCATGCCTTTAAACCAAAGAAATAAAAGTCATAATAAAAAAAGGAATCAGTGACATAGAAAACAAACACACTATAGGCAAAATCAATAAAGCAAAATTTGATTCTCTGAGAAAGCCAACACAATTGATAATCACTCAGATAGTTTAAAAATAAAAGATGATAAGGTACAAAGTACCAATATCAAGAATAAGATGAGCATTATTATAGATCTCAATACATTAAGAAACCACAGTAAGAAAAATTTTGGAATTATATTTAATAATTTAGATTACACTGAAGCATTTTTATAAACTATAATTTACTAAAGTTACAGACAAGTAGGGTGAAATATCTTAGTAGTAGTATGCCTTATAAAACTTTAAATCTACAATTAATTTTTTCTATTAATAAGACAATTCTAAAATTTTATTAAAATGTGATAGTGGTATAAAAATAGACTAGTAAAACAGAATAGACAAAGTGAAGGAAGTGGTGAAGGAGGGGGAGTAAGAAATAGCCTTGTGTTCTGATTCTACTCTGTGTGACCTGCTTGTTCAACATGATCCTTACGTATTTATTCATGTCTGTATTGCTTGAAATATTAAAAAATCTACCATTTTTTACATTCGTAAGTGCCATTTATACAAAGAGAAGTTAACTAAATTTAGTGTAATCAAAGTCTAAGTGATAAGATGGCATTTATTATATATAAGCATATACTATTTAATAATATACATTCTATGTTAGTAGAACATATATGTAGTTAGATGACAGATAAGATGAACTATAGCATTAAACAAGTTACACAGAGCTAGGGTTCTTTTTCTTGGCCAAAATACCTGGGAATGTTAATATATCAATGCCAGTTAGGAAATAAAGGCAGTGAGTTATAAAAGCTTACAGGAGCACAGTATATGGCCCCCTATAAAGCAGAGCTCTAATATTTGCTCCGCCACTTACTCATTGTGAGTCCTTAGACAAATCATTTAGACTCACTGAAGTTTGGTTTACTCCTCTTTAAAAGACAAAAGAATTTTAAAAAATGATATAGATATATAGAGCTCTTCTCAAGAGTAAATGAAACACAATTCAAATAAAACCATAACATGGTTCTTCAAATAGCGTTCAATTGCTGTTAGGAGTTATTATTATTACTGTCATTGGAATGTTGTAGTAAAAGGGAAATAATGGTTGTTAGTTTGATGGGTTTCAATAATGTGAAGTTGTTCTTTTAACAACTGTGATATAGGACAACCAAGACATCTAGTGAGGGAGCAGAGGAGCCCAAAGAGATGGCTGGGAAATGGAGGAATGATCACTGTGACAGATGGCCGAAGAGGGAATAGAGAAAACTGCACATTTAAGGTAGGTGAGGAGGAAGAACACCTCCTATTTTTGATTGAAAGAAGGTGAAAATTGCTGAGAAACCAAAAGAAAGTGATTGTGATGAAAATCAGTGCCATGATATCTAGGATACAAATATTCAGGAATCTAAAACGGAGGACTTACATACTGATAATTAGGAAGCAAAACATCTATGGGGAGTTAAGGAGGTGGACTTGTGATTTGGGTCTTGGATAGTGAGGGGAAATAAACATAGAGATAGGTTGTCACTTTCAATTTGATAGATGGAGTTTATTTTTCACCCCCTTGAATTCAGGCTGGTCCTGTGAATACTTTACCAATAAAATACATCAGAAGTGGTATTGTGACAATTTCATAACTGGAAACATCTGCTTTCTACTTCTTGGAATAGCCACTCTTAGAAGTCACTCTCTTTAGGGAACACAAGTGACCCTGTGGAGAAACATACATAAAGGAGAAACAATATTCCAGTCAACATCCTTCAGCTTAGCTTCCATCTGACAGCCAGCACCAAACTGACAGATAACTGTGTGGGACATCTTGGAAATGAAGGTATGAAAGTTCTAGTCCTACTTAAGGGGACTTAGCTTATGACACATGAAGCAGCAGGAAGTTGCCCCCACCAAGCCCTGCTCCAATTCCAAAACTGTTTGCTTTAACCTATTAAGTTTTCCAGTGCAACAACAGATAAATAAAACAAGTAGCAAGAGAAAATTTGAACCAGTCTGATATATATTTAAACAACAACACAAAAACAACCCAAAACAGAAGAACAGAGAAGGTAGTAGGAAGTGGAGGCAGTCATACATTACTAAATACTTTATCAATGAGGTTACTCCATCTGGAAAACAAAAATATCCAAGACTAAAGGAGAGATCAATAAAAGCTAAATTACAGGGATTCTTCAGAGATTGAAAATTTAGAGAAAAATAGCTAACTTCCACAAATTGGTTTGTTTACCTGCACCTTCTGTTCATACATAAGGAGCACAAATTATGATTTATGGGAGACAGAAGTTTGCTTTACATATCTACAGAAGGTTTTCTTGGAATCAATCTGGACTTATGGTAAAATTAAGTGGCAAATGCCCTGAAACGTTATCACATAAATTTGGGGCAGACTCATACAATAATAAGTAGTTAGAGTCCTTCTACTAATAAATGAATGTGATGCTGATAATGAACATTTTTTTTTTTACTTACCAGTGCACATAGAAATTTAAAGTGATAGATTTATATTTTTCTGCTTATAAGTAGTTATTTAAGTAAATGCCAAAGCCTATCAGGATACATACTTTCAATCTGCCTCATTTGGAAAGATAACTCTAAAAGTATTCAAAATAACATTTTAAATTTAATTTAAAGTTGTATTTCTTAATATAATATTATACATATGTATATCAGACATACTATATAGGTATAGTCATATGAATATATGCACATACATACACACATATATATATGCTCAGGAACACATCATAAAGGAGGTGGTGTTAATAGGATTGTGAATGATTTTTTTTTAAAAATGGAGGGTCTTAAATTGACACGCAAAAAGTTAGATTTTACTCAGTAAGCAACTGCAATAATTTTTTTTTAAATTTTTATTGAAATAACATTATTATTTTTTCTTTCAAATTATATAATACCTGCTAATTTTAGAAAATGTAAGATAACAAAGTTTATTCTATATTTTAATGTTTTGTATGTCTTATCTTTTGACATTTTCAAATTTATTTTAATTTTTTTTCATGTTGGTAATCTTGTCATGATAAAGGCCACAATAAAATGGCTTTTGGGTGTAAAATTTAAGAGACATTTGATTAATGATACTCAAAATACAAGTTTTGTTACTTACACAAAAGTCACTATGAGGGGTTTAAAGTACACAAAGAATAGTAATTGCTTTTCTGCATAGATAAACAGATAAACAGAGGTAATGGGAGTTTTGAGATGGCTGATTGAGCAAAAAACATATCTTCATAGATACACATATCTACATCTATACCTATATCTAAATCTATAGCTATCTAAATATCTATATCTACCCATGTGCATAAACAAATATATCTCAGAATAAAAATGATAGTATATGTAATTAGTAAAGATAAAATTTTAAAGTCAGAATCTCTATACTTTATTTGTTGTTGTAGAGTCAAGAGCACATAGGCAATTTTATGTTGAGTGATCCAGGATGAGTGCAGTTGACATTTAAATATTGTATGATGATTAATAGACTCCTTAGTAACACCAGGAAAGAAAACATAGACATATCCTGTAATCATTTGAATATACTAAAGTTGTGGACTCTTATTTTTATTTTGACATTCTGATTATTTCTAATTTTTAAATACATATTATAAAATAATACATTTAATTATTTTTCAGTTAGATTGTTGAGTATAGCAACATCATAGATATTCGCATCAGTTGTATTTATTGCTGGGCTTTAGGCAGAACTGAAGCACTAGGTATCAGCATTTTCCCTGAAATTATAGCTAGTAAGTGTGATGGGGGCAGTAAAGAAGGAAATAACCAAATCTTAGACTTCACTAAGAAGTAGAAATTTTTGCAGAAAATGGAATTTAAGGTCTTAATGTGGCAATTATGTAAAAGGGAAGGTGGAACATGTGCAGCCTTATTTCAAGAAGGCTGGAGGAAAGTTAAATATGCAGAACTGACCTACATTTAGTAAAGGCAAAGGATGGAGGGTTGAAGGGATGTTGTTGGTTTTTGTTTTGAGAAAAAAATAAAAATATATATTTATTATAAACTTAGAGGGAAAATCAAGCTTTTGTAATATCTGACATATACTAGTAGATTGACAGTATTTTATAGGCATAAATATAAACAGACCTACATATACTGAGTGAGCATGGTCAACATTTTTTCTCTAATGTAAGTGACAAAAGTATTTGGACAAAAGCCAGGGAACACTCTGAATATAATCACATTTGTTTTTCTTCCTTGTGTTCTTTTGATTTACATAGTAAGTAGTTCCCACCTGTTTTATCTTCCAGGACAGAGATTTTATAAGTCTTGTAGTGTAGTGAAAATTCTTCTCTTCCTCTAACACTATGATATGCTATGGATAGAAGAGAGGCTTTTCAATAAGTGCAGTTGAGAATATTAAGTTAACCACATGCAAAAAAATTGGACCCCTATTTCACACAACTCACAAAAATGAACTCAAAGTAGATTAAAGTATTGAACATAAGACCTAAAGCCATAAATCTGGTAGCAAACATAGGAAAAGGTTCTTGATTTTGGTCTTAGCAACATGTCTTGGATATGACATCAAAAGCACAAGCAACCAAAACTAAAATTAACAGGTGAAACTTCATCAGACTAAAATGCTTCTGCACAGCCAAAGAAACAATGAACAAAATGAAAAGACAACCTATGGAATGGGGAAAATATTTGCAAATCAAATATCTTAGAAGGGTTAATATACATAAAGTACATAAAGAATTTGAACAACTCAATAACCAAAAGACAACCTGATTTAAGAATGACAAACAGAACTAAACAAATATTTTTCCAAAGAAGACATACAAATGGCTAATAGGTACATAAAAAGGTGCTCAACATCACTAATTGTTAGGAAAATGCAAATCAAAACTACTGAGATATCACCTGACATGTATTAGGATGGCTACCACTCTTCAAAAAGACCAGAGATAACAAAAGTTGGTGAGAATGTGGAGAAAAGGGAACTCCTGTGTTCTCTTGATAGGAATGTAAATTAGTTCAGTTGATGTGTAAATCAGTATGGAGAGTCTAAAAATATTAAAAATAGAACTAGTGTATGATCTATAAAGTTGACTTCTGGATATATATCCAAAGGAAATAAAAACAGAATATCAAAAAGATATCTGCAGTTCCAAGTTTATTCACAATAGCCAACTTAAGTGTCCCTTTCACAGGTGAATAGATGGAGAAAATGTGAATACATACAAACACAATGGAATATTGTTCAACCAGGAGAAAAGAAAGGAAATCCTGCTACATGCAACAACAGGGATCGACCTTGAGGGTATTATGTTAGCAACATAAGTCAACAGAGAAAGACGAATACTGTTATGATATCACTTATACATGGAATCTAAAAAGGCTGAACTCATGGAAACAGAAGCTAGAATGGTGAATACTAGGGGCTGGGTGAGGGAAATCGGGGAGATATTGATCAAAGTGCACAAATTTGCAGTTAGAAGAAAAGTAATAAAGATCTAATGCATATCATACGCTTCAAAGTTGTTCAGAGACTAGATCTTATATGTTCTCACCATGTAAAAAAAATGATAATCTGATGTGATGAAATTGTTAGCTAACACTAAAGTGATAATCATATTACAGTATATAAATGTATCAAATCAGTATCTTATATATCTTAAACTTACACAGTACACTATCTTAATAAAACTTACTCTTTTAGTAAGAGATTTGCAGGGGAGATCACTCCACTTCTGACCCATCAACTCACAAATGTAAATACGTGAGTTAGTCATCAATTTCACCTGATTTTTGTATACTCCTACATGGTTTTATTGCGTCTATCCTTGCTCATCGGTTTCGTCCATTTTCACCACAGGGAGTGGGTGGGAAGAGGTTCATGAGGGGAAAAGGAGGACCTATGTAATACTTTCAACAATAAAGATTTAAAAAACAACAACAACAATAAAAAAAACCCTACAAAGTCTAATAAAAGCTTGTTTCATTCAGAGCAGCAAATTTGTAAAATGACCTTCAAGGCCGCATAGAATATGGTCTTCTGTTACCTCTCTGATCTGTTTATAAAACTCAGAACATACCCATCTTTCCCCAGGAAGTCAGACACCTGCTTTTCCTCGCACACACCAGTGTCTGCTGTCACCTCAAGAAGCACTTTGCACTTGCTCTTCTCTCGCTCGCCTCTTGCCTCATTCACATGTCACCTTTTCAGTGAGGCTTTCTCAGGATACTCTATCTATAATCACATACACGCACGCGCACACACACACAGTTCATCATCTTGCTTTGTTTTTCTCTTTGAACCTAATGTCATTTAATATCCTCTCTCATACATATGATGCATAATATACACATGATACATATATATATATATCTCATATCATGTACATATCTCATATCCTATATCTGTAGTGACAAAATATAGAAATTTAAGTTCTCAAAAATTACTTAAAAATTAATTTGGTAGATTATATAAATTTTAGTCTTAGGTTAAGCATTATCTTACAAACATTACCTTACCTTTTAATGGTATTTGTTGATCTTTATAGATATGCTTGCATCAAACTGTGCTTCAACATTCAGTCATTGCCTTATATTTGATAAATATTTTATTACAATATGCATGATATTTATTTCACATGTCAAGAGAATGAAATGGTCATTTGCTATATGCACACTGTTTTCATGTTGATTACTCAGGAATAGGTATGTTCCTCTGAAGTGATTCTGTTTCCTCTTTGCTTTAGCTACCATGGAACTGAGGCCGAATATACCTGACAATTCCAGCAAATAGAAAAGATCTCAATGCGTGTTTTGATCACCAATATTACATGTGTTTATCTTATTTTTCCTATTATTTTAGTTTTCTATTGCTTCCCATTTATTTTAATGCTTTATTTTAGTGTCCATTATGTAGTTTTGGCATTGACACAAATTAACTTATGTGGACACAAGACATACATACAAATAGAATTCTGATTTCTCAATGGCAAGTATAAATGCCAGCATTTACATCACAACAGCTTGCTCATTCCCAAACATGTAGAACAAATGAATTGTTCATCTTCCACAAGGAACTCTAAGCTCATCAGGATCAAGGCCAGTGGACCCTTTCACCTGTCATTCCCAGCACAGAGCACTGTGAGCTCTCTTACTCATTGAATAACTGTTTTAGGATAAATATTTGTTAACGAAATTATTCTAAAAACACTCCTTTTAAATATAGAATACAAGCCTTCATTTTTTAAAACTCGGAATAGTTTAAATTTCTATGACTTAATGACTTAATTTAGAAGACCAGAATATAAGAGGAGTAATTGATTTAACTAAATTACTTAAAAAGAGGATAGGAGATACATTTGAAATTAATATATAAGTGCTACCAGAATTCAGCTTAAAATGAAATTGGTTATGTTTAATAGCTTTTTCATAATATGCACAACAAGCATAGGAGCATCCAATTGGCAGAGCCTACTCATGCAGAAAATCTCGGCTGGTGAGCACATGGGCGTTAGGAGATGGAAGGAAATGGCCCTTAAAAGGGGCTCTACCTCCTACCACATCTCACCCAGGCACAGGAATGACAAACATAGGTAAACACACCTAGGTCTCAGTAGAGAGGAGTGTATATTTATCATGGTTCTTCATTAAGACTTAACCTTCATGCTTGGCTGGCATGGATCAGTGGTTGAAAGCATAGACCTATGAACCAGCAAGTCATGGTTCGATTCCCAGTAAGGGCCAACCCCTGGTGGAGAGCTTACAAGAGGCAGCCAATCTCATCATCGATGTTTCTATCTCTCCCTCTCCCTTTCACTCTGAAATCAATAAAAAATATATTTAAAAAAAGACTTAGCCCTCATACAAAGGAAATAGCAAGCTTTGTGCAAAAATAAAGTTTTCATTTCCACACAGGACATATTTAATGCTGGCTGCATTTGGAATCAGTGCTGATATGACTATATGAGTCAATTACTTCCATATGGATTTAAAAGGACAGTCTGTATAATTTGACAGTGTGAGTCTTTCTCAATACTGAAAATCTGGAAAGAATTACAGCAAAACATCATTCTAAGTGAAAGATGCCAATTTGTATCATGTCTATTTATATAGGACCATCAAAAAAGTAAAAAGCCATATTTAAACATTTCAAACTTATACTTGTTCTTTCATGCTAAGTACTTCTGATATGGATAAATGTTACATCTAACACTTATTGTTTCTGATATAAAAATTATGTTTCTTACCTTTCTCTTCAATACAAAATACTAGTGCAAACCAAAACAATAAAGTGAGGTAAGCCTAAAAAAGTGACTAGAGTATAAACTCTGTTTTCACATCCTATATAATAAAAGGCTAATATGCAAATCGACCAAACAGCAGAATGACCGATTGCTATGACACACACTGACCACTCACACAGGGGGAGAGCTGCTCAGCCAGAAGAAGGGCTCATGGCTGGTGAGCTCAGTGGTGGTGGCGGGAACCTCTCCTGCCTCTGCAGCAGCGCTAAGGATGTCCGACTGACAGCTTAGGTCCACTCCACGGAGAGTGGACCTAAGCCATCAGTCAGACATCCCCCGAGGGCTCCCGAAAGGTGCCAGCTGGGCTGAGGGACACCCCCCCGAGTGCACTAACTTCGTGCACCGGGCCTCTAGTATTAAAATAAAAGTACTTGTATTAACTATTTTGTTAAGTAAATGCCTTGTAAGTTAAGGTACAGAACACCTCAAAAAAGGCTATAAGTACAAAAATCTATGGAAGGATGCTTTATTATTTGGAAAATAGCAGAGACTTTGCACAATTTGTTAATTTCACAGTCATACTCAATAGAATTTATAATTGTGGTTTCTTGCGGACTGGCAAACATTTTATGTGGGGGAAAACTAGGTTTTATTAACATAGTGCCATATAAATGGTTACAATAAGGAGTCAGAAAAGTGGGGAAGATGAGGGGCAATGGAGATTAGTGATTAAGAGGGTAGCATATGAGTAGAATTCCAGGTAAATGGTTCCAAGCCATTTATATAACTTTTCTGTACTTCTGTGTCTATTTTTTCATCTGTGAGACTGGGTTAACAGTTCATATGTCATAAGACATTTTTATTATAAAATGAATTAATTTATCATAGAATAGTGCTTGGCACTTATTAAGGGCTGAATGAGTGTTTGCTCTATTATTAAATATATTATCTGCTACAGAAAGATTGAAATTCATAAAATGAATGCAAAAATAGATTCCAACAGTTAACACCTAAGCCAAGAGCAATATGGAAGATTCATGACACTAGGGAGATTTTGAACCATTTTGGGGACTAGAAGCAAGTCTTGTGGAAAGAGAAAATGAAATATTTATTGAAAACCTACCATGTACTAGGTACTTTGCATACGTGATGTTATTTTCATTCTCCCTACATCACAACAAGCTTGAGAAAATTGTCATCATTTCATTTAGAAAAATACTAAAGAAACCTTAACTAAGTTGCTAACATTTTATTTGCCTATAGAATCAACCACAGATCTAAACTAATGTAGATCTGGCTCTTAATTATGAATTGCTATCATGTATTGTTTTCAGATAATGCTATAATTGGTGTTGCCTTCTAGAAAAAGTGCATTGCATCTTTCAAAACCCTAAAACATTGAGGGTTTTAATATTTCCTGTAGAATTTCTGTGTCTATTTTCAGAAACAGACAAACAAACATTTTTTTGTTTACCATCTTTATAAAGCACCTAATGCTGACCTGCTCATGGGATGTGAAAATAATTGTATTCATTAATATATGAATCAATGTAAAGAAGAAAAATGATGGGTGGCTCCATGGAGAAAAAAACCGAGTTTCTTCCTTCCCAAGTTCTTCCCTCCACTACTCCTTAAATAAAATGCATTTGTGGCTCTGTTGGTTGGAGCATCATTCAGTACACCAAAAGGTCATAGGTTTGATACCCCATCAGGGCACATACCTGGGTTTCCGGTTGGGGTTCTTAAGAGAGTCAACCAATTAATTGGATGTCTTTATCTCTCCCTTCTTCTCCATAAAATCAATAAACATATACTCCAGTGAGGGTAAAAACATCCATTTTGGCACAGGACTATAAAGTTGTTTAGGTGCAAGCCACAGATAGAAAGTACATGACAATGCACCAGCAGTGGAGGAGGAAAAGAAAAACTGAGTCACAATCTTGAGGTGATAGTAGGATTTGAAACACAGTAAACTATTTCTCGTACAAATCAAGTCAGTGGTACCTGGATAGACATTTCTCTCTCTTCCTGGGGGAATCATGCATGACTAGAGGTGATGATTAGATATTGGAAATTTAAGATTTGTTTGCATTTTAATATTAAGACAAAATCTGAAGATTTCTATTACAGTGTTAACGTAATTAAGTGTGGTTTGCGCTCTTCAGAAGGTTATATTTTTATGACCAAAGTCAGTGAATGGCCTTGCTATTCTTGGTGTAACAACACCAAATAGTTTTTCAAAACTGTTTCAAAACATTGTGCCAGAACACTGCTGAGAGATAAAATAAAATAAAAAAATAAAGAAAAAACAACAACAACATTTGTTTCAGGAAGAAGGTAAATATTTCAGTGAGTTTCATGTGGATTGAATGAAATAGAAAAGTTTTTCCAACCTATTTTTTTCTCATTTCTCAATGAGCACAGACTTCCTTCCCAGCTCTCACAGGTGCCCAGAGCCTCATTGGGCCCCAGCATGACTAGGACGCCCCTGCTGCTGGTCTAAAGCTTACTCCACAGTGTTCCCTCTGCTTGCGTCCTAATCTCCTATCAGCCTGCCCTTCCGCTGGCTTTCATTCTGGAACTGTTCTAATCATAAACTCAAAAAGGTATCTTACTGGTTAATTGCTTAATGTGTGAACTTGCAAAAGCCAGTACCTGTCAGTACAGTCAGTACCTGTATATGGACAGAGACTCTGGTCTTCATCCAATGATAAGAAGAACAGTGAGAAAGGTAGAAATGTTTCTGCAGGATCCCAGTGTTGTAGAAAGGCACATACGCTGTATCCTTTGCTCTTTTTGTTAACTAGCAAGGCCCTTGTTGCAGGTAGCTAGCTCCTCTCTCTGAAGTCCAAGCCCCCCTCTTGTCCATGACAGCTTATTCTGTTTCCTCCCTTTACTGGAATGAGGTATACACACACCTACAGTGGCTTGCCTTCACCTCTGGCGTAGTGCTGCTATGTTATGTAAGGACACTTACTTGTTTTATAAGCACTCAGAAATGAACAAGTCCTTGTGCTAATGCTTTCTACAAAAAAAGCAAATGCACGAAAAAAAAAGGCAATGGAAAATTCACTTGAATAAAAATATCATCTGAGAGCAGCGGGTCATGATGGGACATTCCACCTGCTCTGATAAACAAATGTTGTTAAGGAAAACATGTAATTTAATAGAAAAGTGACAGCAAAGACCAACTGCCAAGTGGTTTATAAAGGCAAAAGTTTCTTGACATTTAGGAAAATTCAACTTTTAGAAGTCACCTGTCGAATAGTCACATATTCATGAAAGTTAATAGCTAGTACATCACAGTGACCCTGCATCTCATCAGACACTGTTCTTTTCCATAATTAATCACCACTTCTTTTATATGTGTGCAGCTAGACTCTTTATGTGTGCAATCCCTGAATGTATAACTCAAGAAAAGAATAAATCATAAAGGTATAGAAGTGGATTCTGACACAAACATTTTTAAAAGGTTCATTTATTGCAAATCTACCACATAAGTGCCCAAGGCATTATGGAAATAAAACATTTTATGTAAGTTAGTTTCAATCGCTCTTCCAGTTGTTTTTTATGTGGCTGTTGATAAGAGGCACTATTACTACATCAGGTGGCCTATGTCCTAAAGCATAAGGAGAACACTCTTTTCAAAAACAATGTGTACTTTAATTTTATGTTTGAAATATTAGAGTTGGGAATAGTAAAGAGGAGAAAAACAATGGAAATTGTTAAAAATTATATTTGGAGGCATTGCATAAATAAGTGAAGGTGTGTGGTTGCATATATGTATGAAACATATCCATACAAGACCATGTAAAGTTGGCTGAAAATTTTAAAGCTCAATGTGACTTCCAATATGAATGATTTTTATTAAAATGTATTTCTGGCTTTTTTTTCTTTCTAATTTGGGAAAGAAATTAGAAAGAAAAAAAAATTCCTACTGAAATGAAGGTAAATCAGAAATTTATTGTTCAGGGACATTCAGCTCTTGTTTTCTCTGCTGACACTACCAATAGGAATAATGACAAGCCCAGCTATGAGGGTGTTTTTATGATGCAAATCTCTCCAGGAGGAGAGGATTATAGTCATCATGAGTTTATTTCACAATTCAGCTACTTTCTCCAGCAAGCCACTATAATGAGATCCACTGTGCCCTTTCTCTAGACTGGATAGTGAAATTCCAGTGGCTCACAGCAGGATGGATTTGGGTCCTTCAGCCATCCTGACTGTCAGTGCCTAAGGATTCCTGATCCACGCAGAGATTTGCATCTCTTATTATGATAAAATGAGCAGGAGGACACCAAGGTGGTTTAGCCCATTTTGAGAAAGTAAAAAATCTGCCAGTTTGTGTTTGTGAAAGAAAATATAGGTCACATTTTAATATCAGCTATGTTCACTTCATAATAATCTATCTTTTTACACCAACACAATTATTTCATCTATTGAGTGAATTATCCTGTAGCTCCTCCCCATCATGTACTCACTCTCTCCTTAATATGTGAGCTAATCACTATCATATTATTTCACTAGAGGCCTGCTGCACAAGATTTGTGCACTTAAGGGGGGATCCTTCTGCCTGGTCTGCCCCCTCTCGCAGTCCAGGAGCCCTTGGGGGATGTCCGAATGACGGCTTAGGCCCGCTCCCTGAGGGGGGGGGGGGGGGGGGGGGGGGGGAGGCGGGCCTAAGCCGTCAGTTGGACATCTTTAGCACTCCTGCGGAGGCAAGAGAAGCTCCTGCCACCACTGCTGTGCTCACCAGCCTGTGAGCCCAGCTTCTGGCTGAGCGATGCTCCCCCTGTGGGAGGGCACTGATGACCAGGGGACAGCTCCTGCATTGAGCATCTGCCCCCTGGTGGTCAGTGCACATCATAGCGACCAGTCGTTCTGCTGTTCAGTCAATTTGCCTATTAGCCTTTTATTATACAGGATAATTACTGACAAAAAATAGTTTCCTTAACTAGAGTGTAAGCCCATGGCCTCTAAGAGCATTAGGTCTGGTAAGAGCTACAAGACTGGCAAAGTGTTTGGGATATAATACTTGTTCAATAAATTCTTCACCACCCCCACCAAAAAAAGTAATAATGCATCAAATCTATCATATTACTTGTTTAAAATTGGATTTTACCTGCATTATTTTCTGTGACTAATAACTATCAGAAGACTTCCATCTGATAGTCCTTACCAATGTCTATACAGAGCATCTGAAACATAAAGCTTAAAGCAAATAACTAGACAAATAAATTTTAAGTTCAATTGATTACAGAGAACATTTTTATATAACGATTTGTGGAACAAAAATTCTACAGAACATACTTCAGGAAATGAAAACTAATTAGCAATGTTCATTTGGACCCTGTTTCATATACAGTGAATCATATGATGAAATATTCATTTACCCATGTCAAATCATTATGAGAAATATATTCTTAGGTGTGTTTCTCTGTGAGTTATACACACCCACGCATGGAGAAAGATAGAAAGGCTTTACCGATATCATTAGGCATGGTTTTACACATGGCAATTTTGTGTGAAATTTTGGAAATTAGCTGATTATTGTGGTCATTGCTTAGAGGACTATACATTTGTTTAGGAGGCAGGCTGAAGAATTTTATTTCACATCCCAATTTATCTATTGGCTGTGGCTCATCTTGTTTGAACTTTCTTTTTCTCCTATACTTTCATTTTCTTTCCCATATTTGCAAAAAAATATTGCCAAATGTTCACTTTCTTTTCAACTGATTAAAGACATTCTGCTCTATTTGAAAGCTTTCTCCGCACCCTCCACTCCCATCTTTTCTCTCTCATTCCATATGCCTTGCTTCTTCCCTGGGTTCTGCAACAATAAGTCTCGAGTAAACAATTCTCCAGTAAACTATTCTCAGAAACAAGACTACATCATCAGGGTTACTGTGGCAAACAGAAAACAAATGAACATAAGCAAGCTTTAGCTCGATTAGTTCCACAGGGAAAAATCAATGGCATGGAAAAGAGCAAAGTTGCAGAGGGACGAGGTTGTATCTTCCAACTTGTACACAAAGGAGAATAGAAAGAAACGAGACGCTGGGTTACAAAGCTGAGTTGATGTCGACACATGAAAAGTAAAGTGCAAAATGAAGGCAATTAACTGGATAATTGGAGCAAAACCGAACAATTTTGCCCCAATTAAATGGTTAGTTCACTTGAAAGTAATGTTGGACTTGACTTATCCAGGATGGTCTGATAAAAGAATTCATTAATCTGCTGCAGGAGTGGGAGGGGTACTTTCTTGTCTCTAAGGGACTCCCTTGAAAATGAGATGGCAAAACTTTTTTATATAGAGAAAGTGACAGGTGGGGAACCTTATCTATTCATGACCAGGTGGTAGTTGTCTTTGTAACTTTATCCCTGGTCTATTTCTCACCTCTTTGTCAATAAGTGTTCTCTTCTAACAATTTGCCCTTTGCCCTTTGATATTATCCAGTTGGGAAATCTGGAGCTCTGACTATGCTCAACAGAAGTCTACAAAGCCAAGTCCATCATTTTTTGATATTTGAATTCTGGTTGTCCAACCTATCCAGACATAAATAATAATGAGAAACAATGTTTATTGATTTCCTGCTCTGGACTAGATGCGATAAGCACAGCTCCAATCCATACAGAAACAATCAAGATGAAAATCATTATTGCAATTTCGCAGACGAAGAAGGGGAGGCTGCAATAATTTAAAGAACTTGACTGAGGCTGCTCAATTAGGCAGTGACCACGTGGAAATTAATTTCTAAGTTGGTCTGACCCTAAAGGCCATGGTTTTCTATTGATATTATTTTTCATGTTAGTTCTGTGATATTGTTTTTAAAAATCTCACCTTATTCTGTGTGTGTTTTTTTGTTTGTTTGTTTTTTTTAAGAGCAGGTGTAGGAAAGTGAAACATCAATTTATGTTTAGGATCAATGGCCTTCGAACAGTTTTTAACATGCTTGCATAAAAGAAAATCAGCACATCTCCCAATACATTTTTCGCTTTCTCTGTGAGGGAGCCAGAGAGATAATTTAAAAAGGTAAATCAGATTGTGTCATTACCTCAGCTGCTCAGAAGCCTGCAGTGACCTACCACACTGACTAATATCCCAAATCCTGGTCATGCCAGAAAACCTCTCATGAGCTGGCTCCTCTCCTTGCCTCTGCCTCCTTCCGCCTCCCACCATTCGCTACTCCCTGTATTTCTGGCATCTTTCTTTTTTATCAGACATGCCATGACTTTTCATGCCCAAGGGCCTCTTCTCGTGAGTCACCTCCTTACCTCCTTGTGACCTTTGCTAAAATATTACATTTAGTCCAGCCTAACTTAAATAGCATCTTTTTCATACCTCACCATCTTCTAGCCACTTTCTCTCCTGTAGGATATTCCATTCTGCTTATCACATCTACAGTTAAATTGCAGATTCATTTGTTTGCTTTCTCATTTTGTGAAACCTTGACATTGAGCAGCTCTATTAGGTAGTGGATTTGTGTCTGCCTCTTTCATCACTGGCTCCCCAGAACCTAGTTGGGTGCCTGGCATGTAGTAGTTGTTCACTGGATATTTCTTAAATGGAAAACATATAAAACTGTTCTTCCTAATATTAAATATTAATAGAGCAATGCTTAATTCTCATATTTTTAGATAACAATAATAGAAATTCTAATATCGTTTTAATACTCCACAATGGATTATACTATACTCCATAGGGAGGGAAGACATTATTTTGGAGCATGGTAATTGGGATTATTGAAATGCTGTAAACTAGTAATTATGTTAATATGACCTAACAGTCCTCTTTCCCATTCAAATTGGAAACTATTGACAGTTAAATTTAAGTCAACCAATTAAAATTCAGTTATCACCGATTTCTCTCCCTCCCCACCCCGCCAGCTAAGCTATGCAGACAAGCCTGGCTTGGGCACGGTCACATGACCTGCTACTATTGCGCCACAGAAACAGACTTATTTCTGTGATGAGATGGACCACAGACGCTGCCCTCTCAGGTACTGTACATAAAACTCAGAGCATGGGAGACAGAAGAATAGATGTTTACCTGAGTAAACTAGATAAAGGAGAAGGAAGATGCGAGCCAGGCATGCCCAACCATTATTCCAAAACTACACAATCAGAGAGACCACTGCTTCTTCCTGAAGAGAAGCCAGGGAAGAGGTAGAAATGGTGTAATCATGTAACTACGATGCAACTCCTTCTGCGTGGGAATCTGAAGCCAAGGAATGGAAGTTTCTCTCCCTTATATTGCACTGGCTTCAGTTTGACTCAAGTATCAGGCCTCTGATAAGTCAAAGTTGTGGATGCCGCTCATAGGGAAGGAGTTCTCCCACCTCGGAGGCAGCACAGGCAAGGCCTGCAGCTTCTCCTGGCCTCCGGACATGCTGTGAGTGTAAATTTGTGCTCCCCGCAAGCCTCTAACATTTGATCTAAAAATTCATTGGCTTTTTTATGTCCTAGGGCATTGGCTGATTCTTGTATGTGCCCTGACCGGGGATCAAGCCCACAACCTTGGCATAGTGGGACGATGCTCTAAGCAACCGAACTACCCAGCCAGGGCTAAAGTACTATAATAATAGAGCGATAAAATAGAATATAATTGTATAATCATTAAAAATTTACTGATGTTATGAAAGTGCTCACAATACAATTGCAAATGGAATAGCATTATTCATGGCTGTATGTGCAGTGTGCTCTGAATTTTTAGCAAAGTATATGCAAACATTCACATGCATCTACACTCATATCCAAAAAAAGAAAAAAAAAAGACTGAAGGAAATATAGTAGAATGGTCATGATGTTTATTCTCTTTGAGGCTTCTGGTAATGATATTTCCTTTAAGATTTTCTATATTTCTTATTTCTCTAAACTCATGTTACTTTCTTTTATAAATAGCAAAAACTAGAAAATAAAGAAGAATTTATGAAGAAGAATTTATTTCATTCTGTATTATCCTTTCTCATTATGCATTTAAGTCATTTTGAATTGGATTAGTCGGTTGAGAGCAAGCCTGTAACTCTGTGGGCATATGGGTATTATATAATCTTGGGCAAGCATTTAGGATTAAGACCCCCTTGCCCTCAAGTAATGCTAGATAATGTAAGACTATGAGAGTCTTTTTTTTTTTTTTACATATGTGCCATCTGACCATTCCCCATTCATGTAGCTTTTGTATAAAGTTATCCCATCTCTTTCATTGCATATCATGCATGATTATAATTTTTGTGTATTGTAAATAGATTCAAACATTAATATTATTAAAAGGTACCTTTAAAAAATTCTTCTAGTCACTGTGCAACATTTAAGGACAAGTATATCATCAGTGTCATTTTATAAATGCAAAATAGTTTATATAGTTAAAAGAGGGAGAAGTCAAATAAATGCTGGATTGTTTATATTCTACAAACGAATTACACACTGTTTTTGATAATAATCATATTTTTATAAAGTAGCCACATTTTTCTCATCTCATTGAAGGTCTAATATTATACAAGCTTCTTGAGGGGTGATGAGAAAAACATGCATTTTTATGTATTTAAAACAGCTTTGGTTTTGATACTGTATGAATTTCCACACTTACTTTGGAGAAAGTCAATGCAACTCCCCCCAAAAGCAAAAATTTATAATTCTAATACACAACATCAGAGAAAAACCACAGTGATTATTATTGATTCACTTCATGTCAGAAAAAAAATGCAGTCTTCTGACATTCTTAAATTCTTTTAACTTTAAACATATTAAAAATCAAGGTGGTTGACTATATGGTAGTCAGGTTTCCATTCAGTGACCATTGTGTAATCCTCTCTCTCTTGAATGTGGTGTATGTGATGGTACAGTCAATCCTGTGATTCATGTAAACAAAAATGTAAATATCATAATTCCTTTAGAAAACAGTAATTTGAGCTATTACTTACCTCGAAATCATTATCTCATTGCCTGATTATGGGTAACTGATACATTTTCTAGGCGTTAGTTATTGAGAAGGTTGAAAAGTCAAGCATATTTATCTGCAGATTGTTTTCAGCATATTTTCTTTTCCTAAGCAGCAATAAGAGATATCTAGTTTCTAATTCTGGTAGCATCTATAGTCAGCAAGGAGTTCTGTAGCTCATTAGGGTGCTATACCAGACTGGGAGATTTTTTTCCTTGTTTCTTTGATACTAAGTCTGAGTGTTCATACTTCCTGCCTTGTCAGTATTGGGTCTAATAGGTACTTCCATATTTGGAGTTTAAAAGGCAACCAGGGTGGCATTCAATTTCATTAGTGATAAAGCATTTCAGAAATCATCACTGAATAAGATGCCATTGCATCTGTTTTGTTCACCTAAAACAAAAACTCAGCATTTTCTTTTCTTTCACTTTATTTTGGTGTAGTTATGTGAATGCTGAGGAAACAAGGGAAGTAGGAGGCAGAAACTCATATTTGTTTCCATATCTCATAATTCTTTTTTAAAAACAAGAGTTAAATTTGAATATACAGTAGAACATAAACTCAGACCTCATTTTCTAAAATGAAGTCAACTAGAAAGCAAGAAACTTTTTTGACAAATAAATGTGTTAATTCATGATAAATAACTATTCACGATTGCATTTCCACATGGAATTCATTTTCATCCCTGGAGAATAGAATCAGGCAATGTTATTGTATTTCTATTCTAAGATTTGATCCAGTGATTCAATAAAACAGAACATATCAAGATAAATGTTTTACACATCTATTTATTAAATTTTCTCACATAAGATTGTCTATTATTTCATGTTTTTCTATTGGTATCCCAAAAGTCAATGATTTATATAGATAGGAAGTATTATTTCTCAACTTATATTGTAGAACAAGATAAGGTTCTACTTATTTCAATATCCGTTGGTTCCATCATTCAAGTACAATGAATAGTCTCATACCTAATTTGTAAGTGATTGTTTTGTATTATCAGAATTCATCTCAATGATAGAAGACAAGAAGGTTGTTTTAGTTTCTTTCCCATCCTTTACCACTTATGTCAGATAAAATCATCATATTTTCTTTTGAACATTCTCCTTGAACATTCTCCATGATATCAACCTCCATCCTTTCCATATATAATTTGCTAATTTCAAGCTATCTTGAACTTATCAGTTCATGATGATGAAGTGACAAGGATCAAATTTACCCTCCAAACAATTTAAAATACAGACAAAATACATACAATTAATATTTTCTGATTTTGAAAGCTAGATAAGAGAGGACACTGGTAACATGAAGAAAAGAAAAAACACATTGAACCATGTGATTGCTCAAGCTTACTAACTAAAGAGAATTTCCAGGCAAAAGCACAAGGGGTTGAGATTCAAATAGAGGCTGTCTGCATCCCCTACTTGAATCAGAATCAGAGTTCAGGGAACTCAAGGTGACTAGAATTTACAGAGAAGACACCAAATAGGACACACACACACACACACACACACACACGGAAAGAGAGAAGGCTCTGAATAGATGTGCAGTTTTTTCCCTCAAGTCTACGGCATATGCTCCTGAGTGCTCATCAGCATATGCTTATGAGAAAACTAAATCCATAAAAAGATCACTCAACATGATCAAGTTGAATAATATGTGAAAATGATTCATGGCCAAGGGTCATTCACATTTTCACCAGTCAGAATGAATAGAAAGATGTCCTTACACACAAGGTTTTAACTAAAGTCTATAAATGATTATTGCTCTATAGCAGCAGTTCTCAACCTGTGTGTCGCCAAACTGTGGGTCCCGACCCCTTTGGGTGTTGAACGACCCTTTCACGGGGGTTGCTTAAGACCATCAGAAAACACATATATAATTACATATTGTTTTTGTGATTAATCACTATGCTTTAATTATGTTCAATTTGTAACAATGAAAATACATCCTGCATAGCAGATATTTACATTATGATTCATAAATAGCAAAATTACAGTTATGAAGTAGCAACAAAAATAATTTTATGGTTGGGGGTCACCACAACATGAGGAACCGTATTAAAGGGTCGCAGAATTTGGAAGGTTAAGAACTACTGCTCTATAGTGAGGCCATTTAGCTCTAGATAAAAACCTGTCTGGAATCTCCTAAGAAAATTTGGAAGCAAGTCTGAAAAGGTTAAAATTGTTTCCAAGTAACTCAATTCCATTCCAGGGAAAGCCCAGAAATATTTATAGGAGTACAAAAAATTCCAGAAAACAATCATGTAAAATTCACAATGTTTGGAATTTACAAACAACAACAACAATGACAAAAACACCAAAAACAAAAAGTGGGAGAAAAATACAATTCATATTAAGGAGAAAAATCAAATGAAATAGGTTCCAAAAAGGTCCAGATGATAGAATTGGTAGAAGACAAAGACAAGAAATCATACATGTTAAATGGAAAATATATACACCATATGTTTAGAAAAATAATGAATGAAGATGATACAGAAAAAAATAAACGATATATGGAAAACCAAAGTGAACTTCTAGAGATGGAAATATGACCTCTAAAATGAAAAATACATCAGTTGGAATTAAGAGAAATTTAGACAATGAAGAAAAAATAGTAGTTGATTTACCTATATCACAGTAAAGAAACTGAAAATGAAATATGGATTTTAAAAATTCTGGAAAAGTAAACAGAACATCAGCCAGTTATGTGACATCAGGTGGCCTAAAGAAGTGGTAACTCAACTATCAGAAAGAGAAGTAGGAGCACCAGCGAAAATATTTAAAGAAATAATGACCACATTTTTTCCAAATTTGATAAAATTTTAGGCCCGAGAAGCTCAATGAACCTCAACTATAATAAAGAAGGAGAAAACTACATCAAGGGTAATCATTATTGTATTGCCTAAAACCAGTGATAAAGGGAAAATCTTTAAAGTTGTAAGAGAAAGATATTATGCACATAGGAATAAAAATAAGAATGAAAGTAGATTTATTATCAACAGCAATTCAAGACAGAAGAGAGAGGAATCTTAAAAGTATTGAAAAAAAATTTCAGCTTAGAAAGCTATTATAGCAAAATATTTTTCAAAAACAAAGCCAGAGTAAAGACCTGGGACATGTAAAAATTTGAAAAGATATATCATCAGCATTACTATCAGGATCAGTATAAGGTGCTGGGTGAAAAAGTTGAAGTGATTAATCAAAACAAAAAAACCTCATAGACACAGACTACAGTATGGTGATTATCAGGGGGAAAGGGTGGCAAGGGTAGAAGAGGGTAAAGTGAGGATAAATGGTGATGGAAGGAGACTTGACTTGGGTTGGTGAACACACAATATACAGAGGAAGTGTTATAGGATTGTACACCTGAAACCTATGTAATTTTATTAACCAATTTCACCCCAATAAATTCATTAAAAAATAAAGTAATAGCATATTACTTAGGTCAATAAAGATAACAAAAGTAAAAAAATAACAAAAACAACAACAACAGAAAGACAAGGTAAGGGAAGCAATCCAACACTTTTTCACTGAGGAATCAGGTAGGAGTGTTTGGGTCTTCCTGGTGCCACTGGGATTATGTACCCTCAGCTGCCATGCTCCTGCTGTGTGCCTTTGCCCATCCATTCCTGATCGGAACAGGGCTAATTCATTCCATGTACAATCTAGCAGACATTTAGAAAAAGAATGAATCAGTTAGCATTTCTCTGCAACTATACCTTTCAGAGGAATCCTATAGTCCATAGAGATATCATCCTTGGGCTTATGGAATAAAGAACAGAGAACAGTTGCATGGAGAAAAATACATATGAGAGGCATAGAGAAGAAAAGATTAGAATACAAAACACTTAACCTTTCTCTTTTTATCTTCTAAGTCTTAATCCTGAAGATATAGGTCATCTTGCAGAAAGAAATTCACTGGTTCATTTGATACAAGGGATTTTGATACAAGGAATGGAGCCCTTTTCAAAATGATCATAGCTTCCATGTTGTTGCAGGATACTCTAGTCATTTTTCCAGGGTAGATAATAAAGTGCAAAGTCAAAACTAAGTGAAAGTCTCTGAGACTAGAGCAGAGAATTCTAAGCTCAGTGGTTCTGTGGACTTCACGGGGGTTAGATGCTTTAAATACTGGAGCTTAATAATGTTATCTCTTCCTCCTCCTTCTTCTTTCCATCCTTCACAGATTATCTATTAGTTCTCATTTATTTTTGTATTACCCATACTAATTTACTATTAATATTTCCAAATTTACTATCATCATTATGTAGGATATAAATGATTATATTTTTTAAGTTCTAACAAAACAATATATTCTGATTTTTCTCAAAAAACTTTTGACTCTCTTCAGAAGTTTTATTCCTTTACTGATAATCCAGTGTTGATAGTGGTTTCATTTGGAAACAACTGTACATTCCCAGTGTGGGATGTAATTGTAGGTTTTAGAAGGGTCAACTTGGTAATGACAATTTCTAGAATTGTTGAAGGCAGGACAATTTATTTTGCTAGCACAAAAAATGCTGAGAATAGACCTTTGTTACTTGATGAATTAAGGTCCCATGAGTTTTTAGTCAGAGTTCTTTCCAGAAAAAGGTAATTATCCATAAGTTTTTCACATATCTGTGTTACTTGACTGCTCCAGCTAAAGAAATACAAACAATATCAAGAACTTTGGGGAAAAGATCAAGGGATAATCCTATATAATAAAGAGCTAATATGCTAATTAGACCAAACAGCAGAACGACCTTCCAGATGACCTTCCAGATGAAGATAGGGCTGTGAGGGCTGAGCCCTTTGCATGAATTTCATGCATCGGGCCTCTAGTATAGTGACAAATGGAAAAAGTAGTACATATGTAGTACATGATTTAAGAAAATTTCATAGAGCATGAGACAGTTATCTCACTGGTAACCAATGAGAGCTGATTCTAGTCCTAGATCATTATGGAACTTTTAAAGGAGATTTCTGAATGAATATTCCCCCCATATTTTTAAAAGAAGAGTCACAGAGTATCCTGGGAGCACAGTTTCCTGCTGTGTGGAAAGATATAGCTTCAGTCTGCATTTCAGTACTTCTGGGCTCTTGGGACAACTCCACAGCATGGTTCCTCATCACTAGAATCCAGCACCTGTGGTTTTCTTCCCACGTTGGGTATATCTGATGATACCGGTAACTGAAATCGGAACATTGTGTAGGAAGTTCATGGAAACATATCAACCATTTGTCATGGTGTCAGCAACAATCCCATTCTGATTTCTTCCAGTTTTACATTCTGTAAAAATATTCTCGGTGACACAAAAGTTGGGGAGAATGATAGGTATTAGTGTTGGAGGAGGGAATCGAGAGCACATGACCACCAGTGGATTCGAGAGCTGGACCCTGGCAATCAGCAGCCTCTCATCCTCTCCCCTGTCTGGGGAATGTAAGTTCTGCCTAGCATGTCACACTGAGAGCTGTTTCATAGCCTTGAGAGAGTAAGGTTCTGAGACCACGGGGACTGAACATGTGACTGAGCCCAGCAGGGATTCCACATAAACTTTTAAGATTCTGACAGGCGGGACGGGAGATCTATGTACTTCTCAAGCCTCCTGTACAGGTACCGTTGATTATTGAAACTGCCACCTACCAGTCTGGCATGGTCTCTTTATTTCTTTGGTCTCCTCTTGCCCTCTGTGTACAAGGGTCAGTTTCAGATTTCACCCAATAAATTCTCAAGGTGATGAGCCAACAATGAGAAATATTATCTAAGAAAATGGCACTCTGCTTATCCGCATGAATTAAAACAGTTTTTTCTTTGTTTTCATCTTGACTCACCTTGTTCACTTTGTAAAAATGCTCCTAGCCTGTGCATATAAGATTTTTCATACATTAAAATTTATGGAATATATTACCTAAATATCAGCAAATCTGGATTTTCTTTAGTTTTCTCAAACCAGTGTGAATTAACAGCATATTAAGAAACTGGCAGAATGATCCAGACACCACTTAAAATAAACCAATATCAAATAAAGCTTTCTTGTTTAGACAAGCTTTCGCCTATCAATATTATTTTAAATGAGAAAGCAACAAAGGTAATAAATAAATAAGCTTGTTTAGAAAAAAAAGTTTCTTAAATGATTTCTTCCCATTTACAGTAAACTCACTTTAAACATTGATGGAGCTGACAAATGTAATATTGTAAACAACAAACACATTTGTTTGAAGACATCACAGACTAACAGTTCACCATTTGTACTGAAAATTTTCATATTTTAAATCGGCTTTCTCCCCTCTCCTCCCCCACCCCTTTTCCTGCTCTATCATTCATTACATTTCCTTACAGTTGCCTGCTTTCTATTTCTTTACATTTTCTTTTGGGTTGTTCTTTCACATAATTCTGCCAAAAATAAAATATCTCCTAGTCTTTATTCCTCTTTTTGTCTCACTTATCTACAATTTTGTTTTTATTAAAGATCATCAGTGAAGTGGGCTGAGAGTTGCTTATTATGAGAAACCATCTTGCAGAAGGTTTCTGCAGAGAATGCTGGCCTCTGCTCTTTTGAAAAGTGCTTCTTTTTAGAATTAGCCCGGCTTCGGCCCGTCCAATGGTCCATTGACTTGCTTCGTCAGGATTTTAGCTGCTGCATCACTTAGCTGTGGGTTTATTTGGAAGCAGGTCAACCTGTGACTTATGCCTTAATAAAAGGTTCCTGTTATTAGCTTACCTTGGCCGCTGTGTGTTCAGTGCTGACTCAGTGGTACTTCTAATTAGAGTTCCTAATTCTTGCCATTTCAGTGCTTGACTATTGTATTGCAGGTGCTGTTTTTAGTGAACTAATCAATAGTAAACAAATTATAGAGAAGTAATTCCCTGATTGTCACGCGTATATTCTGCAGGGCGTGGTAATTGTTTGCCTTCTTTATCTGATCACCAAATTTTGTTAGATTATCATGTTCCCTAGGATGACAAATCTTGAAGTTGCCCTGAAAGCTTGGTTCTATATTATTTGTAAGTGAAAGTATCTTCCCATGGTGTGATAGGCAATTCAGACATCACTGGGCATTCTAAGTGAGATGTAAGGCAGGTCATCCTCGGAGTCGGAGGAGATGAATGCGGTACAGCGCCGTCTGGATGATGCTTTAGTCTGCTGACCTTGATGCGGGAGTGAAAAGTGATTTTAAATTCAAAGGAAAGTTAGTAGAGCTTTTCGGCAACTTATTAGGCTGATATCCTAGGCTTGCATTTTTTTCCACGTCTTTCTGCCTGACCCCATCAGCCTCTCAAATTCATCACCATGATCTAAACGCCCTCTTCCTTTGTCAGTACCTAAACACTTCCCGAGCTTTTAGCAAGCTAATGCAGCACATTCCTACACGGCCTGCGGACTCAGGCTTCCTCCTCTCGGGCTGGTATCTGGTGACTGTCTACACTTAATTCAAGAAGAGCATGAGCTCCTTTCTCTATGAAGCCTTTTCTGAAAGCTTTAGGCACTTACCCAGCGCTCCTCAAAGTGCTTCTATTATCAAATGCTGTTTCACACCATTATCTGTTCCTTGTTAACCTGTTTATTTTCCTTATCAGATTGCAACATTGGGGAATAAAAAAGACCACATCCCATCCGAATTTGTATTCTCAACACCCAATGTGGTGCCTCACATATACTGGGATTTCAATAAATAAATTTGTAGAATGAATGAATATCTTTGTTGTGGAGAATGAGAAGCGACAGCCAGCACCCAGAGGAATCAGGAAAGTAAACCTTTATTACACAGCGCTGCTAGTCCAGGAGTGGGGACTGCCAGTGTGGGGAGGTTTTGATATATATATATATCTTCTTGTGGTGGCCCCTCGGGGTGGGCTTGGCAGCTTCGTCCAAGTCAGTTAGAATGGGGAAATAAGATTGCTGTTTAACTAGATACTGAACTAGGCTGTAAGCCCCCAAAGTGGCCCCTGCCCATTTTCCTTCTCATTCCCCCCTCTTGTCCCATAAGCTAGCCTTAGCCTTGAGGATTACAGAAGACTCAGGAATTGGGGATAAGGTCGCCGACTGCTCTAGTTATTTCCTGCTGAAGGGGGGTGACGAAAAGGGGGCAACGAAAAGGGGGTGTAGCATGCCCCGTCTTTATTATCTCCCCCAAGGGGTCGTAATAGTAGTTCAGAGTAGCAAGGGCAGAGAAGTTCTCTTCCCGGTACCAGTCTGGGGATCTGGCAACACTTGTATCCAGAAATACCGAAGGCAGGTCGGTCAGCCGGATCCACCGTCTTCTTGAAGATGACTCGCAGGGGGTGGTTCAGGTCAGAGGTCACCTTCCATTCTGGATGCTGATTGTCCAGTTGATGGGTTGCTTTCACCTGGGAGTGGTTGGATTTAGGTCAGTCCTGCAACTTTGAGAGCTGAGGGGGTGGTTAGTATGACTGGATAAAGTCCCTTCTAGGTTGGCCGATGTTTCTTTTTTTTCCAATTTTTTATTTAAACCTGGCTCCCAGCCTTGTGAGGGTGTACAGCTGTTCCTAAAGAGAGTTAGTATGACTGGATAAAGTCCCTTCCAGGTTGGCTGATGGGTTTTTGTTTTTTTTCCCAATTTTTTATTTAAACCTGGTTCCCAGCCTTGTGAGGGTGTACAGCTGTTCCTAAAGAGATGGGCAATTGATCAGTAATCCATTTATGGACTTCAAGGATAGTTTTTCCAAGTCCTTGTAGCTGTTTCTGAATTTTTAAGTTTTTTATTTCCCCCAAATCTTCCTTTGGCCGAATTAAGGGCAGGGGTCTGCCATATAGAATTTTAAATGGAGAGAACCCTACCCTAGCCCTCAGGGCACAGCGTACCCGCAGGAGCACAAGTGGTCCCATGTGAGGTTCAACCTTTGAGCCCAGGAGTTACTATAGTAACCAGTCTAAGGGAATAGTGACCAATCAGAGGGGATATCAAGGCACCAGGATCTGCAGCCTTTATAAGCCATAGGGAAAAGGAACTCAGTGGGACCCTTTCCCCCTCCCCACGTGGGAGTCCATTCTGTGGGACTCTTTCCCTCTCCCCACATGGGAGTCTGTACTTGTTCTTCAATAAATCTCCACCTTTGCTATACTACCCTCTCTCCATGGATTTATTCTTCCACTCCGGTGGACAAAGAATCTGGGTTCCAGTCCAATAATTGCGTTTCACCATTGACCCCCTCCACTTGTCCCAGCTCCCCCTCAGGCCTTCACTATTGTCTGTGCCCATGGGTTATACATATATGCATACAAGCTCTTTGGTTAATCTCTCTCCCCCCAGACCCTCCCTATACCCACCTCCCCTGGCTTTTATTTCACTACACCCTCCTGGCTTATTATTTTCCAGTCTTGACATGTCTTTTTTCAGTTTTCTTTGCCTTCTCTATGTTTACTTATTCTGTCTTAGTTGTTATTCTTAGCACTTGCCATTGTCTCCTAGTAGGATATATATGCGATTTTTAAAATGTGCAGTGGCTTGCCAGCTTATACTACCTTGTAATGGGTTGAGACATTCGATCATACTCATCTCTTTCCAACTCCATCTTTTGTGGCTTCATGTTGGAACCTTGAAATCAATTTTGGTAGAAGTTTATACACTGAGAAAATTGAAAAATACTATAATCAGTGCTTCTAAAAAATTCTCCAGCTGCTGCTGCTGATAAATCTCTCTCTCTGACTAGCCCAAGAGGGTATTTTTGTTTAGTGCACTAAGTAAAATACTTAGAAAAGTACCTCAGACATAGTGGGTGATCCTAAATTATTATTACATGGATATAATTGAATAATTAGTCATAAGCTATAAAATTAATTAGAACGCAGAAGTTTTTTTAAACAACCATTTTAAAAGATTGCAGTATGTCATACTCCAAAAGAACTCAACACCTATTTTCTTAGAAACATAGTGAGCGAAATGAGTGAATAGAACTTACAAATGCACTTACTGAAGATGAATTGCATAAAAACGATTCCTGTAATTATGCCAGATTGACCATTGTGGAAAAAATACTGAAAATATACCTTGGGGAGACAGTCTAAATTCTGCCAGGCACTTATGCTTTTTAGAACATAACTGAGTAGTGTTTTCACCTGCTTGGGAAGCGTTGCAAAGCAAACATACAAAAGTGAGTAGAAGGTGCAAGCAGAATGGACTTGATCACTTGTAAAATTAAATTATGCAGAATTTAAATTTACCCACAACTCCCTTTGTTTCTATGAGGCTTCTCCTCTTTCTACAAGACACACATGCTCATATGTCCACATTACAAAATGAAACATTACTTTTATTTTTTATTTATAGTTCAATTACAATTTACATTCAATATTATTTTTAGTGAAGAGCATACTGATTAGATAACCATATAATTTATGAAGTTTTTCCTCTAAACATTCTAAATGCTACGGTGGCTTACTTCTGAATCAGTCACCAAAGATTTTCATTGAACCATAGAACTGATGTTTAACATTTTAACTTTTATGTTCCAGCCTTCTTCTGTAAGCCTTCATTTGGAAAACTGGGACAGAACAGAATAATGGTTAAAAAAACACAGACTCTAGACTCTAAATTCAGACTGCTAGGGTTTCTATCCATGCTCTACTAAATAGCTATGTGATTTAAGAAAATGATTATCTTCTCTGTACCTGTATTTCCTAAGCAGAAAAATAATGGTTGTAATAATATTACTTTAAGTTAGAGTATCATTATGAAGCATAAATATGTTAAAACCTGTACAACTCCTAGAATAACACTTGGGACATGCAGTAAATCACAGCTATTTAAACACACCATATTTGCTGTGATTATTTATGGCTGATGCTTCTTTCACATATAAAAATTCCATGGTGTTTTAATTTGGTTTAGGACATTAATTTATTTGAAGTAAATGAATGATTGCATTGTGTGTGATTAGTTTTGGAAGACCATAAAATATTCATTCAGAAATTCAGCATTTACTAGGTAACCAGAATGTTCTAGGACTATTAGCAGTGAACAATAACATACAAAAATCGTGCTTTTGTAAAACTTAAATTCTGTTTTTCTTAAACCTTTGAAATTTTATGTTCTTATAAGTGGAGGAGGTACATACACAACAAATTATGTTTCACAAATACTGTAATATGGTAAGTAAACCCTGCATAGTAAGTAACTCCCAAATGGAAAATCTTGATAAAAAACATTGAGCTGCACAACTTGAAATATGAATAACATTGTACTAACAAAAATGTAATATAAGTAGAAAAATCTGAGTGGGGCAGTCTAATGCAGCTTGATAATCCTATATAATAAAAGCCTAATATGCTAAGTGTCTGGTCCTCCGGTCGGCTGTTCATCCAATCAAAGCGTAATATGCTAATGATATGCTAAGGCCACTCAACCACTCCCTATGACATGCATTGACCACCAGGGGGCAGGTGCTCAATGCAGGAGCCCTGAGCCAGGCTCACGACTGGCGGAATGCAGTGGTGGGGGCAGGAGCCTCTCCCTTCTCCGTGGCAGCACTAAGAATGTCCCTGCTAGGAGCAGGTCTAAGCTGGCAGTTGGACATCCCCCGAGGGTTCCCAGACTGTGAGAGGGTACAGGCCAGGCTGAGGGACCCCCCACCCCCACCCGAGTGCACAAATTTCATGCACCAGGCCTCTAGTTAGAAATAAGACAAAATGTGATGAGTGATGAAGCTGAAAATGTATGGTTAGGAATAGGCCCTTAAGACCAGATGAAGGTGGGTGAAGTTTCCTTAAATAGGCAATGGAGAGGAATTGCAGGTTTTAGCCTGAGTATATAAGTGATTATGTTTTACATATTGTAACAGCAGTAGTTATTATGCGACCATTAAACAAATACTCAAACTGTAAGGCAAACATGGAGTTGAATATTCTTTCTGAATAAAAAAGCCCTGTAAAAAAGTAGTTGACCAAAAACAACTTATAATCTTATAGTAGAAATAAATAAATCAGATCATTTTCATGTTGATTATATAACAAACTATGTTAGCCTAAAATGTTTTTTTGTTTCAAATCATGATATTTACTTCTGATTTGTATATCCTAGGGAGACACACACAAAAATAAAGGAAAAAAGTGTAAGCAAGATTGGTAAATAAGAAAGCCATCTTCTTTGGTCTCATGATTTTTCATAGATAAAATATATTTAATGGCAACTGACATAAAAATAATAACAAATTTGTTAATTTGTCTAGAAATGCTAAGATAAGAAAAGCTGCCAAAAATGTTTTTCTGCTGAATTGAAAATTAGTTATACAACAGAAAATTGGGGAGAATAGATATTCTATACTTTGAAACATTCACATAACATTAAAAGAACATAAACTGAGTTTTTAATGACAGGGTTCATATTTATACTAGAGGCCCGGTGCACGAAATTCATGCATGGGGGGGTCTCCCTCAGCCCAGCCTGCACCCTCTCCAATCCGGGACCCCTTGGGGGATGTCCAACTGCCGGTTTAGGCCCGATTGCAGGCATGTTTCACTGTCTCCAGCTTTAATAAACATACCCTCAAAATTATCTGGACTCAAATTGTGAAATCTTTCCTGCCCAAAGTCAAGAACCCATACACTACTGGCTGGTCTGAGGCAGATGCCCTCTGGGCTCAGTCCCTTTCCCCTTGAAAGTATCACATTCAGACTGCTCCTCTTAATCTAAAATAAACTCATTCTGTGAAATGACAGTAAAAAATTAGCAAAATAAAATGTCATTGCAAACTGGCTTATGCTTTTATGGCCAAAGATGATAACATTGATCTTTCATGATCAGGTTGACAGTGTCAATCCTGGCTTAAATTTACCAAAGTAATAAACACCAGATAATAGACAACACATTTAATAAATTAATACATTAAAGTTAGTGATGTGTTGAACAGTGAGAACAATATAATAATAAGTGCAATAAAATATATTATTAAATTAGTGGAATTACTATGACTTGGAATATGTTTGGGAGACTATATATAAATATTTGCATTTTTTTCTATCATAAACAAATAGGTAAGTGCTATAGACTGAATGTTTGTGTCCTAAAATCCATATGTAAAAACTGTAACCCCTCAAGGTGATGGTATTAGAAGATGGGGGTCTTTGGGAGGTGATTAGGTCATTAGGGTGGAATCTTCATGAATTAGAGAGGAGCCCTTAGAAACAAGACTTGAGGGAGCTCCCTCACCCCTTCTGCCACGTGAGGACATGGTTAAATGCAGGTTCTCACTAGGCAAGTCAGCTGGTGCCTTGATCTTAGACTTCCCAGTTCCTCAAAACTCTGAGAAATAATTTCCTGTTGTTTATAAGCCCCCCACTGTATGGTATTTTGATAGAGCAGCTCAAATTGACTGACAGTAAGCAAGAATAGAAGTGATTAAGCTAACTCAAAGTTAATCTATGCAAGGTTTAAATTTTGCTACTTTTCAATCTAGTGTCCATTTTCCCGTGTTCCAGTTATATTAGATCAGACAAATAGAATAAACATAGTGTTGGTATAAAGCAAGTACTTAATAAATAAATGTTAGGTTGCATTTAGAGAGCATTATTTCAAAATTTCTTGACTACATTAGTGCTGAATTGAATAGATTGATACAGCGGCACCCACCAAACTAAAAAGCAGTGTTCACATGTTGACAGCTGTGCAAAGATTGCTATAAATGTGTAGATGCTTTCAACAGCATCCACACAGGCACAGCTAAATGCTGGAGTAGCATGATAGACAAAGCAGTGTGCTGTTTGTGTTTGTGTGATATTTGCTTGTGTGGAAAATTGAACCTATGGGGCCTTGATTATGAACACCGAGAGGTATTGTGGACTGGCGTTAAAGAGTTATATGTTGTACATTTTTAAAATGATTTCTCCCAAAACATCAAAAGTTCTTAAACAGGATGTGAAGAAAAGGGAACAGTAGTTCACTGCTGGTGGGAATGCAGATTGGTGCAGCCACTGTGGAAAACATTTTGGACAAAGGACAGGAGTGGGGGGTAGTATTAGATTTCAAAAGTGAGAATGGGCAATTTATAGGGAGTAGAGGGGGAGTGGAATACAGATGGCAGGAAAATCCTTGCTGGGTGACTCAGGAACAATGACACTTGTATGCAGGCATCTAGCTAACAGGCATACCCTAGAGCCCTCTATTTACCATACTTAATTCTAAGTAGGCTAAGGCTGCACCCTAAGATCTCTTCCTGAAGGTTTCTCTGTCTGAATCTCTGGGGCAGGAAACGGGGGAGAGTCAAAGGTTCTTTCTGAGAGTTATTTCTTCATAAATAACTTAAAATCAATATCCCAAAAAGCAGCTTCAGTGTGACAGAATTTTGGTCCCTTCATTTACCTAAATACTAAAACCCAGGAGGGTAAAATATTCGCAGGTCCCAGGAGATGGGTATCTTTGAGTGGGAAGAGGTGCATGATTCTTTTCACATCATATGCCAAAATCGGTCTGATGAACTCTTTTAGCATCACATCTAATTATCTGAGAAGAGGTTACCCTAATATTTGTTTGTGATGTAAAATGCATAAAAATTAGGACCAATAGAAGCAAAATGTGTTAACTAACACTTATTTTGACAGGAACACTAGTTGCTCTGACTGGAACAGATGCTAAATTTTCAAAATTAGGAACAGAAATTCTGGGCAGTGCCCTTAATTCTGGCCCTGCGAAGGACAAGATTGGACTTCTTCCATGGCAGGACAGACAGAGATGGGACGCTGGAGGGGAAACCCCTTAATTTTACATCATAAATAAAACTTTCCACGATACCCCCTCTTCCCATGGGGGTATTTTCCTTGTGGCACCCCAAGAACTCCATTTCCACTGATTACACAACAAGGCAGCACATGATGGGCACTCAATAAATTTCAGCTAATAAATTAATGAAAACATGAATGAACAATATTATTAAAGTATAGAACTCTATTATCGGAATACTAATTACTTAGCATGTAAAAATCTCTAGAAAATGAATAATAATCTCTAATTTTAATAATATCTTACATTTGAGTGTTGCTTTATGATTGACACACATTATTACATTAGTTTTTGAATTGTAATTTAAAGTTAAACAATCCAAAGATCATGTTTTTTCATCTTTGTAAACAGTATCCATCACAGGTTCTCCAAAAACAAATAGCATCCACCATCTACTGCTTGCTTCCCATCTGTCAATCTTTTTCCCATGCTAAAGATGAGGAAAAGATTGAGAATTTCAATTGTTTATTTAAGTATTTCATAGCTAGTAAGTGATTCAGAACCATTTGTTCCTGACTCCGTAGCTCAGCATTCCTATGTAATAAGGGCAAGAAGTAAAATTGTGTATGAGTATTGAAGGGGCATGATTTGAACAAAATATAAGTCTTGGTGATCGCTTAAATATAGGGGAGAGTTCACTGGATTCAACCCATACATCACACTAATGAAAATTCCAAATGCTATGGAGATTAAATTCTTAAAATAAAGCAACAAAAATATGTTAAAGTATTATGAATTATTATCAGTTTACAATATCAGAAGGTTGAAGACCTCTCAACATGATTCACAATCCATAAGATATAATAGAGAAGACTGATATATTCAACTACTTACACATAAAGAAAATGAGAATGATATAAAATAAAATAAGTAACATTTGAAGGTTAAATAACAAACTGAAAAACTTTTCACAACTCGTAGCATAAACAAAAAACTAACCTTCCACATGTATAAATAGCCCCTACAAATTAGCTAAAAAAAAAACCTAATAGAAAAACTATCAAAGGATATGACAAGAGTTTATAGAAATTTCCAAATATGTAAACATATACTTGCCAACACTTTAAAAATGGAAATTAAAATAGCACTTTTTTAAAAAACAGAGAAATATCCAATTAAATTTTAAATTGACAGGGTTGCTCATGCATTATTGATGGGGCTGCAATTGTTAAAACCTATATACAGAGCAATTTGGCCATATCTATTAAAATAAAGTTGCACATACTTTTGTGTCTCACAATTCAAATTCTGGGAATTTAATAACATATATAGTAGAACATATTTAAAATAATATATACACCATTTTCTCAATGAATTACTATCTATAAATGTTGGAAAAAACACAATGTCTATCAATAGGGAATTGTATAAATAAAGTATGGTAATTTCTGCAATGGAATACCATCAAGATTATAAAGAAGAAGCTCTTATGTGCCAATATAGAAAGTTTGTCAAGATAAATTGCTAAATGTAAAATTCAAGGCTTAGAACAATATATATAGGATCCTTTGTGTAAAAGCAAAGAGTTGAAAGAGCAACATATATTTGCATTTAACTATATACTTTTTAAAACATCTGTTGGAGAATCATTAATATTTAATACAAATTGTACAAAAATATATAAAGTATTTTCTCTTTTCTTCTGCCAGTCATGAGGTAAACTGAGTGAATCAGACCAGTCTGGGAATCAAGTAATTTTGCAAATAAATTTAGTTTATGTGATGGGATGAAATGTCTCAATTTTAAGCTAGTTTATTTAACGAAAGCAAATATGAGTAAAATAATGACCTTTACCCTTTCAGAAGAGAACACAATGTCTAATGGAAAATAGAATTATACATTACTGTACGTAAAATAAACACATTCTTTTTCTTGGACAGTTTTGCTGGACGACACATTTTATTATTATTATCAGTGATTAGTAGAGCAAAGATTAAATTTATTTTGACTAATTTTCATCAATGTATTTTGGTTGTTTTTACTTAATGTGTCATAATCATTTTGTTATTGGGTTTTTTTAAGGGTGAATTTTTTATTGTACAGTTTAGGAAAATAGAAGCAGGGGAGGGAGGAGCATTACCCATTATATTTATAAAAGAGGATAAACAAAAAAGAAAAAGAAAAAGAAGGTAGAATTTTAAAATTACAAAGGATGTAGATTTCCCTTTTGTTTCCATCTGGCAAGAGGACCAAAATTGCCAGTAAAATATAGACAGGTCATAAATTGTAGAGTGAGAATTACAGCTTTGGTCTAATTAATTTAGTCATAGTGAAATTCAGATGACTTATCTTTCTGAAATGTAAAATAATGAGATAGTAAATAAGTACCAACATTTGCTGACTATTCAAGTATTTAGTTTTCTGTTTTCAAGTGACAGTATGTGTCAAAAAAGAGGCATGATGAAAGTGTATATTAAAGGTTTTGAAAAGAGTATGTTCATTTATACACATTATACATTATTGATGAGTTGTGTAGAGTAAATTGGCAAATATTTCCAAATGAGTTATATTCAAATTTACAATCTGTTCTCTCATTGCAGTTTTAATTTTAAATATTCTGTTCCTGTGTCCCCATAAATCAGCAAATGTTCCAGAAGTAATTTCTTTCAAGAATTTTTTTTGTTAGAAGAAATGTCTCAAATTTTGTTTTTTGAATTAAAATAATTCCAGCTCTGTGAGTTTGTGTGTATGTGTGTGTCGTACCTCCCTTATCTGAAAAATAAAGTGGTTTTAATTATTCATTTTTATAAATATAGGATTGTCAGATAAGGATAATGTGTGCAGCTTTAAAAAAGCATCTTTAAAAAAAGCATCTTGGTAAAGGAGCTATACAATTGGTATGAGACATTTGAGGTGCAAAAACATAATGACATTTTTTACTTTCATCTGTGGTGACCTATGATCTTAGCAAATGTCACTTGTTACCCATGGCTGGACACGAAAACAGGCTGGGAGCCGAGTCAGGAACGAGGGATCATCAGCAGTAGGAAGCATCAGATGCAAGACTAGGAACCCAGTGGTTTTGAAACTGATTTTATTTGTCATCTATGACAGCTTCACAGGAATGAGCATGCTCATGTTAAAATGGACTTTTAATGAAGAGAATGTGTGTGCATCCATCATTGAGTAACAAAGTCCTAAAAGAAATATATGAAATACCATAAATGTAATTTTATAATTAGAATTGAATAGCTGTACTTGAATAGTGCAACTTAGAAATGTGCACGTAAAATAGGAGCTCTCTGAGGTCGCACTGGTTTGAGAACTGATCGTTCTTAAACAGGATGTGAAGAAAAGGGAACAGTAGTTCACTGCTGGTGGGAATGCAGATTGGTGCAGCCACTGTGGAAAACATTTTGGACAAAGGACAGGAGTGGGGGGTAGTATTAGATTTCAAAAGTGAGAATGGGCAATTTATAGGGAGTAGAGGGGGAGTGGAATACAGATGGCAGGAAAATCCTTGCTGGGTGACTCAGGAACAATGACACTTGTATGCAGGCATCTAGCTAACAGACACACCCTAGAGCCCTCTATTTACCATACTTAATTCTAAGCAGGCTAAGGCTGCACCCTAAGATCTCTTCCTGAAGGTTTCTCTGTCTGAATCTCTGGGGCAGGAAACGGGGGAGAGTCAAAGGTTCTTTCTGAGAGTTATTTCTTCATAAATAACTTAAAATCAATATCCCAAAAAGCAGCTTCAGTGTGACAGAATTTTGGTCCCTTCATTTACCTAAATACTAAAACCCAGGAGGGTAAAATATTCGCAGGTCCCAGGAGATGGGTATCTTTGAGTGGGAAGAGGTGCATGATTCTTTTCACATCATATGCCAAAATCGGTCTGATGAACTCTTTTAGCATCACATCTAATTATCTGAGAAGAGGTTACCCTAATATTTGTTTGTGATGTAAAATGCATAAAAATTAGGACCAATAGAAGCAAAATGTGTTAACTAACACTTATTTTGACAGGAACACTAGTTGCTCTGACTGGAACAGATGCTAAATTTTCAAAATTAGGAACAGAAATTCTGGGCAGTGCCCTTAATTCTGGCCCTGCGAAGGACAAGATTGGACTTCTTCCATGGCAGGACAGACAGAGATGGGACGCTGGAGGGGAAACCCCTTAATTTTACATCATAAATAAAACTTTCCACGATACCCCCTCTTCCCATGGGGGTATTTTCCTTGTGGCACCCCAAGAACTCCATTTCCACTGATTACACAACAAGGCAGCACATGATGGGCACTCAATAAATTTCAGCTAATAAATTAATGAAAACATGAATGAACAATATTATTAAAGTATAGAACTCTATTATCGGAATACTAATTACTTAGCATGTAAAAATCTCTAGAAAATGAATAATAATCTCTAATTTTAATAATATCTTACATTTGAGTGTTGCTTTATGATTGACACACATTATTACATTAGTTTTTGAATTGTAATTTAAAGTTAAACAATCCAAAGATCATATTTTTTCATCTTTGTAAACAGTATCCATCACAGGTTCTCCAAAAACAAATAGCATCCACCATCTACTGCTTGCTTCCCATCTGTCAATCTTTTTCCCATGCTAAAGATGAGGAAAAGATTGAGAATTTCAATTGTTTATTTAAGTATTTCATAGCTAGTAAGTGATTCAGAACCATTTGTTCCTGACTCCGTAGCTCAGCATTCCTATGTAATAAGGGCAAGAAGTAAAATTGTGTATGAGTATTGAAGGGGCATGATTTGAACAAAATATAAGTCTTGGTGATCGCTTAAATATAGGGGAGAGTTCACTGGATTCAACCCATACATCACACTAATGAAAATTCCAAATGCTATGGAGATTAAATTCTTAAAATAAAGCAACAAAAATATGTTAAAGTATTATGAATTATTATCAGTTTACAATATCAGAAGGTTGAAGATCTCTCAACATGATTCACAATCCATAAGATATAATAGAGAAGACTGATATATTCAACTACTTAAACATAAAGAAAATGAGAATGATATAAAATAAAATAAGTAACATTTGAAGGTTAAATAACAAACTGAAAAACTTTTCACAACTCGTAGCATAAACAAAAAACTAACCTTCCACATGTATAAATAGCCCCTACAAATTAGCTAAAAAAAAAAAAACCTAATAGAAAACCTATCCAAGGATATGACAAAAGAGTTTATAGAAATTTCCAAATATGTAAACATATACTTGCCAACACTTTAAAAATGGAAATTAAAATAGCACTTTTTTAAAAAACAGAGAAATATCCAATTAAATTTTAAATTGACAGGGTTGCTCATGCATTATTGATGGGGCTGCAATTGTTAAAACCTATATACAGAGCAATTTGGCCATATCTATTAAAATAAAGTTGCACATACTTTTGTGTCTCACAATTCAAATTCTGGGAATTTAATAACATATATAGTAGAACATATTTAAAATAATATATACACCATTTTCTCAATGAATTACTATCTATAAATGTTGGAAAAAACACAATGTCTATCAATAGGGAATTGTATAAATAAAGTATGGTAATTTCTGCAATGGAATACCATCAAGATTATAAAGAAGAAGCTCTTATGTGCCAATATAGAAAGTTTGTCAAGATAAATTGCTAAATGTAAAATTCAAGGCTTAGAACAATATATATAGGATCCTTTGTGTAAAAGCAAAGAGTTGAAAGAGCAACATATATTTGCATTTAACTATATACTTTTTAAAACATCTGTTGGAGAATCATTAATATTTAATACAAATTGTACAAAAATATATAAAGTATTTTCTCTTTTCTTCTGCCAGTCATGAGGTAAACTGAGTGAATCAGACCAGTCTGGGAATCAAGTAATTTTGCAAATAAATTTAGTTTATGTGATGGGATGAAATGTCTCAATTTTAAGCTAGTTTATTTAACGAAAGCAAATATGAGTAAAATAATGACCTTTACCCTTTCAGAAGAGAACACAATGTCTAATGGAAAATAGAATTATACATTACTGTACGTAAAATAAACACATTCTTTTTCTTGGACAGTTTTGCTGGACGACACATTTTATTATTATTATCAGTGATTAGTAGAGCAAAGATTAAATTTATTTTGACTAATTTTCATCAATGTATTTTGGTTGTTTTTACTTAATGTGTCATAATCATTTTGTTATTGGGTTTTTTTAAGGGTGAATTTTTTATTGTACAGTTTAGGAAAATAGAAGCAGGGGAGGGAGGAGCATTACCCATTATATTTATAAAAGAGGATAAACAAAAAAGAAAAAGAAAAAGAAGGTAGAATTTTAAAATTACAAAGGATGTAGATTTCCCTTTTGTTTCCATCTGGCAAGAGGACCAAAATTGCCAGTAAAATATAGACAGGTCATAAATTGTAGAGTGAGAATTACAGCTTTGGTCTAATTAATTTAGTCATAGTGAAATTCAGATGACTTATCTTTCTGAAATGTAAAATAATGAGATAGTAAATAAGTACCAACATTTGCTGACTATTCAAGTATTTAGTTTTCTGTTTTCAAGTGACAGTATGTGTCAAAAAAGAGGCATGATGAAAGTGTATATTAAAGGTTTTGAAAAGAGTATGTTCATTTATACACATTATACATTATTGATGAGTTGTGTAGAGTAAATTGGCAAATATTTCCAAATGAGTTATATTCAAATTTACAATCTGTTCTCTCATTGCAGTTTTAATTTTAAATATTCTGTTCCTGTGTCCCCATAAATCAGCAAATGTTCCAGAAGTAATTTCTTTCAAGAATTTTTTTTGTTAGAAGAAATGTCTCAAATTTTGTTTTTTGAATTAAAATAATTCCAGCTCTGTGAGTTTGTGTGTATGTGTGTGTCGTACCTCCCTTATCTGAAAAATAAAGTGGTTTTAATTATTCATTTTTATAAATATAGGATTGTCAGATAAGGATAATGTGTGCAGCTTTAAAAAAGCATCTTTAAAAAAAAAGCATCTTGGTAAAGGAGCTATACAGTTGGTATGAGACATTTGAGGTGCAAAAACATAATGACATTTTTTACTTTCATCTGTGGTGACCTATGATCTTAGAAAATGTCACCTGTTACCCATGGCTGGACACGAAAACAGGCTGGGAGCCGAGTCAGGAACGAGGGATCATCAGCAGTAGGAAGCATCAGATGCAAGACTAGGAACCCAGTGGTTTTGAAACTGATTTTATTTGTCATCTATGACAGCTTCACAGGAATGAGCATGCTCATGTTAAAATGGACTTTTAATGAAGAGAATGTGTGTGCATCCATCATTGAGTAACAAAGTCCTAAAAGAAATATATGAAATACCATAAATGTAATTTTATAATTAGAATTGAATAGCTGTACTTGAATAGTGCAACTTAGAAATGTGCACGTAAAATAGGAGCTCTCTGAGGTCGCACTGGTTTGAGAACTGATCTGACAAGGGCAATGTAGGGTCGTAGATAAGAAAAACCAGATATGGAATCAGGGTAAAGGAGAGGAGATTATGGCTCAGATTCAAAAAAGAAAAACTAACTCAAATTCTCTTATTGGAGGGTTTTAGCCACACATTTTAGAAGAAAGGTAGTCAGATTTACCTTTATGAATTTATTTGGCAACTAGAGGCCAGTGCACTGGAGGGAGGGGGTCCTACTGATGGCCCCTGAGGGGGGAGCGGCCTAAGCCACAGTCTGGCCTCCCTCTGCAGGAGGCGACCAGGCTGATCAGGGGAAGGTGTTGCCCCCATCACCCCACTGCTGCTGTCACTGCCTGAGCCCCGGGCCTCGCAGCTGCTGTGGCTTTGTCTGGATGGACGTTTGCATGGACGTCAGGAAGATGTCCGCCCTAATTAGCATATTACTCTTTTATTAGTATAGATACTTCAAAAATTTATGTTTAAGGCTATCGTTGCTGATCCTGATTAGCCAATGGGAAGGGTAGCGGAGGTATGGCTAATTACCATGTTTCTCTTTTATTAGATAGGATACTTCAAAAATTTATGTTTAAGGCTATCGTTGCTGAATTTCATGTGTTTGTGTTTAGAAAAGTTGTTTTTAATTGTCAGCTATTATTCTTATTCTTTCATTCCTTATACATCATTTGAAACACTAATAGGTTACATGCACAGTGTTTAGCACTAGAAGATGAAAGAATAAATAAGAAATCATATTTGATTTTTAAGAACCTCATTCACATTTTAAAATAAATTCTGGAATTAAAACAACCTTTTTCAGGATTATTGTTATTTTGTGGAATTTGAACTTATTACTTGATTACATAACCAGGTAAAATTTTCTTATATTATCTAAATTTTATGCTCTAGCCTTTTAAGAGAAAGCAGGAGTATATTTTGAAATAATCTTTACTAAATATAGAATTGGATGTGCATTGCCGCATACACTTCTCTAATACTATTCCCACAGTAGGATACTTTTACTCTTATATGATGGGCCTAGCCTAATGCCTTTGATAGACAAGCTGAAATAAATGGAACAACTAAATACCTATTCATTTTATTTTGATTAATTTTATTCCCTTTAAAATAATATTAGTTATACAACATGCTATAACTAACCCAAGCAAATTAATTTAATGCTTACTATATGTGATATGCTATTCTGATACTATGTAGATAAGATTTAAGAAAAGCAAAATATAGATAACAATTTTAGGAGCTTGCATGACATTAAATGAGATGAAATAATTGTCTTGACATTGTCACTTACCTTGATCTCAGTAATCCCTGTTTTTAATTTAGATAACTTTCCAGTGTGACACTATGGCCATCACCACCCAAGTCTGGCTGTGTTATTTCTATTACTTGTTTATTCCGTGTGGGCATTCAGAATGCAATCCCCCAAATAAAATATGTCTGCAAGCACTGATAATTCAAGGAAGAAGAATGTTCGATAAAGAGATGTCTATGCAAATCATGGGGAGAGTTTTCAGGAAGAGGACTGCTCTGTTTGAGACACCAGGATAGGTTTTATTGAGAGAATGGTGCACTTGCAGAGTAAATTGTCTTTCTATTGTATTCTCAATGAAACCTAGATATCCTTATACTTTCTGCAAGACGTTACCCAAAGTATCACTTGGGTGTTGCTCAGCTATTAGTTGAGAAATGGCTGTGCTGATCATTGTCAGAACTGAGAACTAAGATCAACATTGTTCCTCTCCCATGGAGTTGACTAGTTTCTCATTGAAGATATATTTAAATTAGAAATCCCACCTGGGGAAAGTCATCACAAAACGGAAATGCAGGGCTGCTGTATTTGTCATGCTCCCTTTGGAAGTGACTTTTCAGCAAGACTTTCACTTACGTTTTATAGTCACTGGAAATAGGGAACTCATAAATACACTCAAATGAGCTGCAAACATTATCTCAAATGCTTCATGGCAGAGCTACTATTAAATTAACATCTTGGAAAAAGATCAATATCATTCTGAGTCCTGTTCAAATCCTGATAGAGCCTGCTAAGGGATAATTAATGATGAAGGTAATAAAATGATTCTTTCCTGGATCTTTTCTTATAAAAGGAAGAATTCATTTCTCGGTTCCTTTCTGGTTATATGTTTATTCCCCTAGGATCTCACACATCTAATCTATCACTGTTTAACGTTCCCTTCTAAGCAGCTACTCTAAAAATCAGCTAAAATTTTACTGCTCTTTAGATACTGCTCATCTTAGAGCAATCTTCTGGGACATAAAATGTCCTACAACAAAATCTCAGTAGACACTATTGTTTTCACAAGCTGATATATAAGAGAGTGGAAACAGTTGAAAATATTATGATTGCACTGATATGAAGTAACAATGACGGGAAATAGAGTTTACTATATCACCATTCTGAAAGTAACAAAATCTTTACTCCTAGTATTTCATCAATGCCAAATTTTATCTACTTTCAGTATCTTCTCTTCTTTATACTTGGGATCTAGGGATAACATAGGAAAGTTGGGATGATTTTGCTTACTTTTAGATAAACTATGCAAATAATTATGTTAGATCAACATTAGTAACTGTCATAATTTCTTGTCAACTTATCTATGTCTCAAAAATATATCCCTGCTTCTAATGAGAATATATGACGTAACAGGCATGTTTTCTGTTCTTACTTCCTAAGCTTTAAGCATCACATGCTTCTCATATGGCTTCAGTTACAGTTCTATAGAGAAGTTAATTATGTAAAAGGTTTTCCAGCTTCTTCATGTACCTACACACATGTGCTCACACATGTATCCATTGCATCAACTATTATAAGAATATATTAAGGCAAACACTGTTTTTACTTTTATTAAAGTATCCTTTATTTTATATTTTACTAGTCAATATAATTGAAAGGGCGGGGACTATGCCCTCCATCTTACCCTGGGTCCTCCAATTTTGGGCAGAGCCATGTGCTCAGCAAGGCTTCTTCCTGGAAGCCCAAGCCACACCCAGGATTTCTCTAAACTAACCAATGACAATCAAGGGAAGTGCACCCCATAGAGATGACCACATCCTATGTAACGAGACACCGACTTGCGCCTGGCCAATTGGCAGGGCCCACAGTCCCCTCTCCTTCCCTTACTCCACCCCCCTATAAAACTCCTCTTCACATTGGGCTAGCTCTCTCTCTGCCACTTGGCTTACCGTTGCATCGGTGAGTGTGGTCGGGGAGCCGAACTAGTTCGAATAAAAGACTCTCTGCTTTTGCATCAGACTCGGCTGGCTCCCTGGTGTGGTCTAATGGGGATCTTGAAATCTGGGCATAACATTACCCTGGTTCCTCCAATTTTGGGCAGAGCCATGTGCTCAGCAAGGCTTCTTCCTGGAAGCCCAAGCCACACCCAGGATTTCTCTAAACTAACCAATGACAATCAAGGGAAGTGCACCCCATAGAGATGACCACATCCTATGTAACGAGACACCGACTTGCGCCTGGCCAATTGGCAGGGCCCACAGTCCCCTCTCCTTCCCTTACTCCACCCCCCTATAAAACTCCTCTTCACATTGGGCTAGCTCTCTCTCTGCCACTTGGCTTACCGTTGCATCGGTGAGTGTGGTCGGGGAGCCGAACTAGTTCGAATAAAAGACTCTCTGCTTTTGCATCAGACTCGGCTGGCTCCCTGGTGTGGTCTAATGGGGATCTTGAAATCTGGACATAACAATAATGTGCTAAAATTAAAACATGAGAATTACAAAGAATAAAAATTTACTTGATTGAATATATTTTGGTGATATTTATTATTCACCTCTTTATTTAATATTTGAATATGTGTGATAGAATTAACTGGTTCAACTTTTTCCAATAGCAGATTTCAAAGTACTGCGAAGATATCTCAAATGTTTATTTTAAACTGTTCATTTAGGTACTTTGGGCATTTAAAAAGAAATGAAATGGCTGTGTGAAGAGAAGACATTTTGTTTAAAGCCAGCAAGTCATAGCTTAGGGTCATTTTTAAAATAAGAATTTTAGGAAGAACGTATAGCCTAAATTTATATTTAAGACACTGTAGTCAATTTTCTCAAAGATATTTAAGCTATCCTTAGATAACAGGAACAATTTCTTTAACTGACCTCTGGCCTTTATATATATATATATAGAATTTTTCATTGAAAACTGGTATGTGTCATGTAGACAAAGATTTGTGATTTAGTTACCATGTGGTTTAAACAAAATTACCTTTAATTGGAACAACATATTGCTAAAATATATTCACTATCTAGTACCAATTAGTTAAACAGACAAGATTTATTTACTATGAAAATTTATAAAGATAGTTAGAAAATACTATGAAACACAGTAAATTAGATAGCTAAGTGATGAATTTTAACATAATCATGTTATAGGGTAAAAATACATATGGAGAATCTAAAATATAGTGAATCATTAATGCCCATATTTCTTTTCTATAAACTGAGGTATAAGGAGAAAATATCTATGAAAATTTTAACAGATAAATTTTCTGTTCTTAAAGAATATTTTTTATGTGTTAACAAAACACTTTAAAAATGATTTATAAGATATATGTTCTAATTATAAATTTTATTAAATCATGGAACCACATTTTTTTCCAGTGATATTTGCCCTAACTAGAGAAAAAATATACTTACTAAAAATGTACACTGTACTTTTAGAAACTTAACAATGAAACTTGAATTCTTTATACATTAATTTCAGAAATGCTCACAATTAGATAAATAATATAGAAATGATTCAGATAAGGTAAATGAACTATTGCCTTCTACTGGGTTAAGCTAGAGTCTTATACATAACTACAGCAGTCCCTCTTAGCATGGGTTCCACTTTCTGTGGCTTGTTATCCACTGTCAAGTGCAGTCTGAAAATATTAAATACAATATTCCAGCAATTCATACGTCTTAAATTGCATCCCATTCTGAGTAGTGCAATGAAATCTCTTTGTCCTACTAAAAAGGTGACTCATCCCTTTGTCTAGCATATCCATGCTGCATACACACCAATGGCCTGGTAGTCACTGAGTAGCCTCAGGGTTTTCAGATTAATTGTCATGGTATCGCAGTGCTTATTATATTCAAGTTACCCTTATTTTACTTAATAACGGCCCAAGGATCAAGAGTGGTAGCTGGCAATTCAGATATGCTGAGGAGAAGCTGTAAAATGTATGTGTGTCTAGAACACAACACAGAATGCAGAATTCTCTACTGTTCATGGTTTCAGGCATCCACTTGGGGTCTTGGAATGTGTCATCTGCTGATAAAGGGTGACTACTGTTCCACATTTGGTAATACATAGTTCCCATAAAAGCAAACTGACTTATTATTAAATTATATAAGCATTTTGTAGTTCAAATATTATTTTGTTTCAAAAATATAGTGTATCTAAAGTGTACTTCCTGTAATGTTTGAATACATTATGTACTAATAGAACACACAAAAAAAGGAAAATATTAATCATTATGACTTATTCAGATCAGACAATAAATAAGGTGTTTGTTAAGAGAATGGGTGATTGACAATGTATGTCTTTATGATCCCAATCAGCATGCTTTCAAAGACCCAGATGCACAATAAGGTTGTTACTTATCACTAAGTTAACAGTGTGTTTTCTGGACATGACAAGTTGCTTTGTCATCAGGGCCCTTGTGGAAAGGTAAAGAACAATACCTCTGTTTTGTTTATCCATAATTTTTTTTAACATCCATCATGTGAAGAGATGCCATTTTTTGGTACATTTCTAGGATAGTGTGCTATGCTGAGGGTGAAGATTTGAAAAGCATGTAGGTGAGAGCTATTGCGGACTAGAAATGTTTGCAGAGCTGAGTGTGGAGTGGTAGCAAAGACAGAGGAAGGGGGCCAGATATGTATTACCCTTTTTCAGTCACTTTCCCACTCAAAAGGTAAGAGAACAAAATGTATGCAGTGAATGGTCAATGCACAACCCAAAAATACTGCACCATGCATGTTGTAAAATACCTGGACTTTTAAATCACAATTCTCTAACATTTGGTGGTTTGCTAATTTAATGATGTTTTACTAAATCTGTAATTACCAAAATAAGTCTTTGATTACTGAAAAAAAGGAATACGAATGACAAATTTGTTGCACAGATTTAAATACTTAAGGATTAAAATAGCTATTATCTCACCACCTGTGTTGTTATATCCTTTGTGTATTTTGTTTGTGTGCTTGTGTATTTGAAAATCTCACTGAACACTTTATGACTGACAACTGACATTCCAGGGCCTCAGCTTATACAGTACTTATAAAATAAAACTATATATGCATTTTAGATAACTACAAAATATTTAAACCTAAGAGAAAATTTGCTATTGCAAGGTTTACTCGGGCAAAAAACAAAAATAATGTATAAATTATGTAAATGGTGTTAATATTTGATTGAAAACTACACTGAATCATTAAAAGTGATTTTTCTTTTTTATTTGCTAGGACAAATCACCTTGGCGGATATATGATATGTAACCTTTAGCTACTGCTGACGAACAAATCACTTCAAATCCCAGTGGCTAAACCCGGCATCATTCACTATCATACCATGTGTCATGAGGTCATGGATTTGCAGATCTCACCTCAGTAAAAAAACCATTGAAACCTGTAAAGAATTTTTGTGAGTTTATTTGAGCCAAACTGTCAACATATGCCAGGAAGCAGAACCTCAATGAATTGAGATAATGCTCTGGAGAATGGCGGGGTTACATTAGTATTTATACATTGCAATCAAAGGAAAGAGACGTAGGTGGGTTACATGAAATCCACTGGTGATAGATTAGGAAGTGGGATAAAGCAAAGTGGGGAAACCCCTGGGATAGGATAAAAAGTGAAATGATGGACATATGCTTCTTTTACATAGATGGATAGAGGATAGTTTAATGTAATTAACAGTTGATAACAATAACAATGAGGGAATGTCAAGATCGAAGATCTTTGTCAGGGAAAATACTGGCATAGGACATGGCTACCCACTATAACCTGCTTGTAGTTAAATATTTAATTTTAAGACGACCATTTGTGGTTAGTTTAGGTCTCTGAGTTTGCAAGACCGCCATGCAGGCCTCCCCTGAGCTTGTCAGGT
>NW_005370610.1:2876809-2924730 GCF_000412655.1 Myotis brandtii
GAGTTCCTTTTCCCTATGGCTTATAAAGGCTACAGATCCTGGTGCCTTGATATCCCCTCTGATTGGTCACTATTCCCTTAGACTGGTTACTATAGTAACTCCTGGGCACAAAGGTTGAACCTCACATGGAACATATGAGGTTCTCCCCCGCACCCCTCCTTCCCTATTGTTTTCCTATTCCCGAGGGGCTTTCTTCCTCTCCTTCTGGATGAAGGGCTTCCTTCTCTTAATTTTGTAACTATAGACCTTTTGCTGTTCCCAGCTCCCTCATTTTATGGATTTGTACCTGTTGCAGCTTTTCAGCTTTCCTATTCTATGGAAATATTCCTTCTGCTGCTCTTCAGCCCTGTGCTTCCTCCATGGTCCCCTTAATTTCCAAAATTTCCTAAGCCTGTCCTATTTTACCCCTAAAATTCCTGCTTCAATATAATGATTGTAGCAAAAATAATACAACAAAATATTGTTTGCTAAATACAGAAAAAGTAAAATATACTGAAATTTATTTATATTGTTATATGATTATAATATAATGTAAAATATAGCTTGGCATTTGTTGGATTTCCGATTTCAAGTATATGCACTTTTCTTATGTTCAATTTGGCCATTTTGTTTGCTAAAAGTTTGCCTTGATTTTTTTATTATTAGATTTTAATATTTATATATCCTATTATATTATTAGATATAATATGTACATATTTATACTGTGTTCATTATATGTATTTATGACTTCTAATTCTTCAAATAAATGATTTTATTTTTTAATTAAATTTTGATTTATGACATACCATTTAAACATGTAAATTTTCTTCTGAATACAGTTTTTTCTCTTCTGTAAAGATTAATAAATAATGATTTTGTTGTATTTACTAAATATCCTTTAATTGCAGTTTCACATTATGTTTCCAAATATGAACCATTTATTACTTTTATTTATTGCTTTTCCTGAACTGTGATGGAAGAATAGAAATATTATTTATTCACTTTTGATATTGCTCTTCTGCCTAATAGGAGCTATATATTTATTTAATATTTCCAGGGCTTTGGAAAAATTTTACTCTTCATCTTTTGGTACTAATGTGAGATGTTTCCATTGTGCTAGGCATATTAATTAAACAATCAATATCCTCTATGCCATTTGTTCACTTTACTTATTTTACTTTTTCTTTCATATACTGAGACAAGTGTGTTAGCATAAAAATCACTTCACAGTTGTGGTCACAGTGAAGGGAACTCCAAGTAACAGTGTAGAGCAGTGATGGTGAACCTTTTGAGCTCGGTGTGTCAGCATTTTGAAAAACCCTAACTTCACTCTGGTGCCGTGTCACATATAGAAATTTTTTGATATTTGCAAACATAGTAAAACAAAGATTTATATTTTTGATATTTATTTTATATATTTAAATGCCATTTAACAAAGAAAAATCAACCAAAAAAATGAGTTCGCATGTCACCTCTGACACGCGTGTCATAGGTTCGCCACGCCATCAGGGTATAGAGGGCAATACAGTGGTTAATTCACCAAGATCAAATATTTCAAATCAAATAGCATGGCTGGATTGCGCTGAGGCCTGTTCTGTTGTCATATGTATTAATTAAATCCTCTTCCTATGCGAGAATGTGGCATTAGTCCGCGGATGATATAGTCACACTTCTTGTTCCCTCTTGCTAAATTTTAGTACTCTTTCTCCAATGTAGAGGGCAATACAGTGGTTAATTCACGAAGATCAAATATTTCAAATCAAATAGCATGACTGGATTGCACTGAGGCCTGTATTCTGTTGTCATATGTATTAATTAAATCCTCTTCCTATGCGAGAATGTGGCATTAGTCCGCGGATGATATAGTCACACTTCTTGTTCCCTCTTGCTAAATTTTAGTACTCTTTCTCCAATAACCACTCATCCAACCACGACCCTCATGCCTCCAATCTTCCTGGCAATTGCTTCAGGGATGTGAGGAGGACAGGTTAGGTTAAAGGTGCAATAATATTCTAGCCAATATGCTGGAAGCCGATCCACCCTGGCTGCTTGAGGCAGTCTCTGCAGGGATGTTTCAAGTAACCTTGAAATGAAGATGAGAAATGCCCTAGCCTTTGGAATGGAATAAATGGGATTAAGATCAAATAGGATAAATGCAGATGTAAGAGGACAATAGGGGAAGGAACCTGGCTAGGAGAAGAAAGGTTGTTTCCCCAGGTGAGGATTTTTATCAATAAACCCTTTAACTGAGTGTCAGAGGGGTGGTTGGTCGCTTTGATCTTTGCTTGGAGTGACCTCCTTCAGTTACTTCCTTGTAGCTTGGTGGAACAATAGAGTAACCTTTGAATGAAGTTGGGAAGCCCCCTGGCCTTTTGTATAGAATGGATAGGGTGGCATTAGTCCGCGGATGATATAGTCACACTTCTTGTTCCCTCTTGCTAAATTTTAGTACTCTTTCTCCAATAACCACTCATCCAACCACGATCCTCATGCCTCTGATCTTCCTGGAAATTGCTTCAGGAATGTTAGGAGGACAGGTTAGGTTAAAGGTGCAATAATATTCTAGCCAATAAAAAATAATTTCCTTTATACATTGAATGCTTTAAACAAGAGCAGATAAAGTAATTTTCAGAATAGTCTCTTTTCTCTCTATTCAAAGGCCTGGCACCTGAGTTTGAAAGGAGTCAAATCTGAGATAGGTTTTTCACACTCTCATTTTATCTGTCTGAGGTTAGGGGAAATTCCTTACAGGTTATGGTCTGAGGTTATCCTAATATATAAAAAGCCAGGGGCTGTCAAGACCGAAACAACCGGATGGACCACCGAACAGCAGGCTGCATGGGGTGACAAGGCCAACAGGGGCGTCTGTGAGGGATGACCAAATGACTGAACAGCAGGCTGTGTGGGGCGACAATGCACGGGGCCTCTAGTAAATGATATTAAGATTACATATTTGTGTTTTTTTTTGTTGTTTGTTTGTTTTTTTTTTAAATATATTTTTTTATTGATATTTTACAGAGAAGAAGGGAGAGAGATAGAGAGTTAGAAACATCGATGAGAGAGAAACATCGATCAGCTGCCTCCTGCACATCTCCCACTGGGGATGGGCCCGCAACCCAGGTACATGCCCTTGACCGGAATCGAACCTGGGACCTTTCAGTCCGCAGGCTGACGCTCTATCCACTGAGCCAAACCAGTTTCGGCCATATTTGTGTTTTTTGCTGTGTCTTTATGTGATTCCTACTGAAAAGTTTACTGAGGCTCCATTGGAGTCAGACAACAGATTCAACCAGAAGTCATGTGACTCATACATCTAACACTAGAAAATCAGCTAGTTATTCTGCTAATCCCTGACCCTTACCCCAAAGCTAGAAATCTTCTGTTTGTACCTCCATGTCTATTCTTCCCCTTTTCCATCCTGTTCTGTGGTCTGGTATGGCTTCAGCAACAGTAATTCTTGCCCTCTGGCTTCTGGTTGGGTTTCAGCTGACTGGAAGAGGGACAGTGACCTGAGGTAGTTTTTTTTTTTTTTGTGGTTCTCTCCCCCAGAACTGATCCCTGTTAGTTGGCTGTATTATATGTGCAGCCAGGAGCTCTCTCCACTCAACACCTCTGTCTTCAGGGTCCAGTAGAACTGATCTCTTTCCTACCTTTTTCAGGCTCAGGAGTAATGCAGTCTCTTTACACTGCCACTTGGGGTTCCCTTCACTATGACCACAACTTGGAAAATCTCTCCGTTATTAAAATAGCCCCGTTATACAAGCGTGTGACATTTCTTTTCTCTAGGGACACTGACTGATATACCATTAAATGATGCCTGTACAGGCATTGCTACATTCAATTACTTATACATATATGGACCCCAGCCCATCTCTCTAAATTCCAATATTAACAATATTGACAGTTCTTGACCTATATGCAAACCTTCAGCCTATAACCATTCCATTAAAAAAAAAAGCATGATTCGTGGGATGCCATCATAGTGGGATTTATTTTATCTATCACTGACACTTTATGTGCACTCTGAATGACTAGATCTTCCGCTGTGCAGGATAACATTTAGGAAAACGCCAATAAAATTAGTTGTGACCATGAGAGGCTCGCGAGTGCGCGGGTACAAACACACACCTTTACCTGTTTCATTTGAATGATTAATTTACCAGGCCTGGTTGTAACGGTTCAGATTTCTATCTAGCTTTGCTTTTTCCTTTCCTAGGATCAGAATCCTGCAGGAAGGAAGCCTGTTCCATCCTCGCCTCTAGAGGGAGCCATTCCATTATGATCTCATCCCACCATGGGAAAAGCTTTGCCCCATCTGAATCCATATTATGTTCATTTTGACGTGCTGTAGCACCACAGGATTCACATTTTCTCCATTTCTTCCTAGCAACTCAGCAACATTAGATTTAAATGAAAGCAATAAAAATGGACAATGTTGAACTTTTCCTGAGCCCAGTGCTCCTGGAAAGCAATTAAGAACCCCATTCTTTATGTCTGGGAAACAGCTTCATACAAAAAACCACCCTTCCCTGTTTGGCATGGATAAGACTCCCAGGTGGGATGATTCTCTTGTTTACCTATGACAGTGAAAGACACAATCCCCAAATTCTCATAATTTGTCTCCTTCGCCAAATGGTTTGTCCCCACTGGCCAATTAGGACAAAATACTCACTAACTTGTCCTGACCAAAATTTAGTCAGGTGTCTCCTTTCCAGACAGACACCTGGTCTGACCCACTCTTGAGCAAACTTCTGAATGCAGAACAATTCCTCCCATAATGGCCCCTCCGGAGAATCTACTGATCTCAACGGAAAACATTAACTGATCAACTAACTCTGTGATCACACCTTCTGCTCATTCTACATCCCCCAGACTTTGTTCCTGCTTGGCTTGTTTATCCCTCCTTATAAAAGAAAAGCCATTTTGCCTGAGGGATGCCTAACTTACCCAACTTGGAGATGCTTGCAGATCTTATGAACAGACTATTATTTCTTCTGCAATAGTTCCTCTACCCCATTATAATATTATTTTCAAATAAAGTGTCCCTTTAACTAAATCTTAATTTATTTTTTATTTGCTATAACTATATCCTAAATTCTAGGTTAACAGAGAGTCTCCTTAGTACTGATCAGTATCATATTAAGCGGAGAGTTACCTACCTGTCTATATACACTGAAGCTTCTGCCATGATCATTGCATAGTTTGAATATCACCACAATTTATAACATTCTCTCTCTTAACACAGTTATGTGAATTAATGCGTATAAAGCTCTGAGAATGGTGCCTGTTAGCTGCCATGTAAGTGTGAACTCTATTATTATTGTCATCATTATTGCTATTAATATTAATCCAGGTCCCATTCAGCTACAAATTTGCCTACTTAAATTGACATACCTTGGAGAGCCCAGCTTACCTTCTTATATATTATCTGTTTACTAGTATAAATAACATGTTTCCTAAAAATTAATCGGGAAATAAGAATATAAAATATTTCCCTAAATTTATTGTAATAAATTCATGTGACTACTGTGTAGGACTGCAGAAGAAACAAGAAGCTATTATCTAAAAACTATCAACATCTGTTATCACCCTCTTTTCTGAAAGTCACTCTGCACAATTCCCAGCTGCATTTTGGACTTGAAGAGATCTTTAATTCAGATACAGCTCAAGGACAAGGCTAACTCCTTTGAAGGGTAGCCTTCCCAAGTGTTGGGACATCCAGGTGCAAAATATGAGGGGCCCAAAGTGGGGGTGGCATATCAGATGAGGCCCCCTCAGACATGGCCAACCACACACAGGGAAGGTAGCCTAACAAGATGTTACAGCTGTGCTGGGTATGGAACCCTGATAGGTATATGGATGCCCTGAAACTGTGTAATGCTGTCTCCCTTTTCTGTCTTCCCTATGCTTCTGTTGCACTGAGGATGAAAATCCAACACTAATAAATGTTCTTTGGGCTAAAAATAAAGATCATTTAAATGAAAAAAAAAAAAAAGCAGAGATCTGTTCTTCTGCTTTCAGAAGAACAAAGCAAAGTTTATTATTATTTCTAGTACTTACTTTTTCCAGTCCAATTTTAATTTACATTGCCTTAGGCTTATGTATGAAAAATTATATTTGAATTACAATTAAGTAACATTATAATAAACTTTAAAAAAGTTTCTAGCTTCTATTATTTTATAATGCCAGAACTTTTAGAATGAGGGTGCCCTAGAATAGATAAACAAATCATAAAACAAAATATTTTGGTTAATAAAATTGAAGTTAAGGAAAGCTTGACAAGTAATATATAGAAATGTGTTGCTTAGGATGGTCACATATGATTTCATCATATTGGTTCCTGGCAGTCAGTCTTCCAAAAATAAAAAATGTAGGAAGAAAACAGGCATGATATTAAGGACAGAATATTTTCCCACTTTCTGAAATTTGCTTGAACATAAATTCCATACATGTAGAGTAAAAGAACCAGGCATGGCTGACTTGCCATTCAGATCACCCAATAGACATTGGATTTAGAGTGAAAATATTAATAATTTAAATTCTGCACTAGTGATCAGGCACACCATGGACCTGTTAGCATGTAAGCATAATTTAAAACTCACATGTGATCAGTCAAAAATAAAATGTAACAGGATGAGAAAGGTTTTGCTTACTATGGGTGCCACAGACACAAGGTTTATGGGCCTGAGAGCTTAATGAGATTTCTCCCATCAAAAAAGCTCTTTAAATCTAACATTGATGCTTTTACACGACAACAGAAGATCACTAGCCTTTTACCCACCATTCTCTGTATCATTGGAGTATTCTTTTAAGTGATATTAAGGATTAAAGCATGGTTGATTCAGCTGAATTTTAGAATGACCCCCTAAATATTTTTTTAATTATAAAATTTCTCTAAAACTATATGCCAATATTTATTTCACAACAAACTCATTTGAAATACTATGATATGGGCTCACAGTTATTCTTTTGAATGTGTATGGTCTGGAATGATAATAAGTGTGTATCTTTGCTTAAGACAATTGCAGTTATTTTTTCCTACTTATTTTTTCAAAAATTGATCAATGACACCTTCGCACTATGTCATTTAGTAATTGCATCCTGTGATATATGGCTTACTCAGACTTCAAGTACGTTAGTTTTATCTCTGTAAAGAGTTTAATGCATTTGTCAAAAGAATTATAAGATATAGTAAAGCCCTGAACAAATCTGAAGTATTAACAAAAATGGATTTACTGAAAATTTTTGAAGCAATTTTTATTTTATTGAAAAATCTAGGACAAAGAGTCTCAAAATTTAATTTTCCACAATCCTTTAACTTTATAATTATTTTTAATTTTGAGGAAAAGTAAAGTTAATAGTTTAAAACCATAAAGTCAGGTGATTCATAAATACAAAAAGATAAGGAGGAATAAAATTTAATAAAAATTATTAATAGAACCAATTAGAAATAAATAAAATTTACCTGATTAATGGTAACTAGTCTTGTAATATAAATTATTCATTACTTCAATTTCTAAGAAATGTTTGCTGAGTACCTGCACAGCCAATGTGCTAAGGACCTTAGAAAGGTCTAAAAATGAATAAAATAAATGATCACAAGTTAATGTTTATAATCTATTAAGATGAATAAGTCATATGCACAATCTATGTTTAAATTATAATGTCAGGACTGCAGACGTATTTAAAATGTTCAATTTAATAACTGTAGGTAAAAATATTTTAAGAGAAATATGTAAAAATTATGAGTTAACATTTTTTTTTAAAAATATGTCTTTTGTTCAAATACAGTGAATGAACTACATCTATCCACAGAATGGAGTGCCATGGTGCTTTTGAAAGTCATTGTAAATTTCCAAATTTAATAACTTGGAGAAGCATCCATGTTATTATATTAAGTAAAGGAGAAGTAAGAAAACAGCAGCATAAAATCCCACTCTAACTGCAAATATATAGAATTTGTGTGTGTGTGTGTCTGTGTGTGTGTGTCTCAGTATGTTTGAGTTGCTCAACAAAGTAACATAGACTGGTTGGCTTAAACGTTAGACATTTATTTCTCACAGTTTTGGAAGCTGGGATCCCCAAGATCAAAATGCCAGCCAATTATTCCTGATAAAGGCTCTCTTTCTGGCTTGCAGAGAGCCTTCTTATCTTCCTGTTGAGTCCTCAAGTAGCTGAGGGTAGAGAGATCTTTTTTATGAGCATTTACTTTACTTCCCACTATATGTATAAAAATTTGCATATATGGAAATGCACATAAAAGTTAGCCATGAGTTATGATTAAAGATCATATTGTTTCACTGAGTTGTATTTTATGCATGCATAAATATTGTGTCCTAAAATCTATATAATAAATGCCTAAGTGACCATTACGGCAGAATGATCAGAATGACCAGTCGCTATGATGCACACTGACCACCATGGGGCAGACGCTCCCCCTGGTAGTCAGTGCACTCCCACAGGGGGAGCACTGCTCAGCCAGAAGCCGGGATCATGGCTGGTGAATGCAGCAGTGGTGGTGGCGGGAGCCTCTCCTGCCTCCACACCAGTGCTAAGGAGCAGCAAGCTGAGTGGTAAGGAGCAGTGAGTAGGCTGGCCGTAAGAAATGAGGGGTCCTAGACTGTGAGAGGGATGTCTGACTGCGGGCTTAGGCCTGATCCCTGGGGGAAACGGGCTTAAGCCAGCAAACGGACATCCCCCAAGGGGTCGCGGACTGCGAGAGGGTGCTGGCAGGACTGAGGGACCCCCCACCCCAGTGTATGAATTTTGTGCACCAGGCCTCTAGTCAATAATAAAAGGAAAAGAAGGATGAGACATGCTGTTACAGAATTTATCAGGCAACCGGAGAATACACAGGAGTACTTGGAGATACAGGAAAAACCCATTTATTTTCAGATGTTTCACATATACTAATACTAGTACAGTGACTCAGGGGAGACTGTTTCTCTCCAAATCCTGAGCAAACCAATGTGGAGGAAGCTCTCCCTTTATACCATTTGGTTTCTTTGTCCCCCAAATATGGATAGGACTTCCGGACCTTTCACGAGCTTTGCAAAAAGCCCCGTGTGTTGGGATGGGGGCCGTGAAACTACACCTAAAGGCCTGGCCTGGTGCCAGCGCTGATAACCCCCTGCAGGAGTTGTATATTGTTCATGGTTTATGGCCTCTGTAAAATGGGAGTACTTAGGTAAACAGGTCTTGCAAGGCCAGAATGTGCCAGATTGTGGAGAAAGGGGCAGTGACTTAATTATAGGCTATCAAGAATGTCCATTAGGTTACTGCACAGATTCAGATTGCTAGCCCCCCAAAAATGTCTTATTTTCCCCCATGAATGGGACATGAAAACAGCAAACCCTATATACAACCTTAAAAAAAACAACAACACACACTAACATTTATAGCTTTTTCTTTAATAAATTTAGATGAGAGCTCTGCTTTTCATTCTTCACAGAAAATCTGGTTTTCACTGATGGGTCCTTCTTTATCTTGAGCTATCTTTCTGTCAGTTAACATGAACACAACCCTTGTGTTATAAAAAGCACACTACATTGAGAAATACAACATAAATAATTAATATTATTTATTTAAAATGTAGAGGAATATCTCTTCATTACTGATATCATTGATAAGAGTATTTTGTCAACCCTATGAAAACACAGTCAGGCTTTGAAATAAAAACAATACAAAGATTAAGTGAATGAATCTTTTGACATTGTTAAAACTTTTAAACCTTTTTTTAAAATACATTTTTTATTGATTTTTTACAGAGAGGAAGGGAGAGAGATAGAGAGTTAGAAACATCGATGAGAGAGAAACATCGATCAGCTGCCTCCTGCACATCTCCTACTGGGGATGTGCCCGCAACCCAGGTACATGCCCTTGACCGGAATCAAACCTGGGACACTTCAGTCCACATGAAGACGCTCCATCCACTGAGCCAAACCTGTTTCGGCAAAACTTTTAAACCTTTAACAATATAAAATACTTTTTAAAACAATTCGTGACTTAAGTTATAAGTAAATTCAAGTTCTCCCTGAAACCTCAAATGATTAATTAGTTGTTTCTTCTTTTGTTCTATGTCTTTGAACCATTATATTGGTTTTCACAGTTTTAAGACATGTATTCTCATTATCAGTGTATCTACTGGGTAAGTTGTTCCCAACGACAGGGGCTACGCCTAAGTCACTTTCGTGTATCTGTTGTCTATCATATTGCCTGAGTCAGGATAAATGCTGCAAATATGCTTATTGAGTAAATATAGAAGTGAAAGAGTCCACTCATTCTCCATTAAAGAAAATTATTTATTTTCCCGAATGGTGGTTGATAATGGGCATAGAACTAGGGAATTTCTTTCAACTGTTCCCTTCATTTCCAAGTATCTCATGTTCTACTGTGAGAAATAAATATTTCAGTGATTACTTTTTAAATTTGAAGAATATTAGCAAAAATCTTGATTATTCTGAGCAAAAAAATAAATGCATGCCATATTTTTCTGAATTATTATATCAATTCTTGATTAACTTTGTAAATATTCATTAACCTTAGAGGAAAAAATATAAAATTTTGATATGTCAGTTCAATTGGGTTTTGAATAATAACTGTACTTCACAAATATCTTCTCAGAAATGACTTTTGCAGGAGCTAAATATAACTGAGAGAAAAATAGAAAGATGTTGCTGCACAATCTCAATTGTGAGTTAGCTACCATTGTGCTTAAACCTAGACTCAAATACTTTCCAACATTATCTATGTATCCCTTTCACTATGAAATAAACTGCTAAAACTATTAAATAATGATCATACAAGACATATCAAATGTTTTAATTAATGTTAGAGGGCATTACTTAGTGTTTTGTAAAACTTCTAGTTAGAACATGCCCTGAACGAGTTAGCTGTACATTTTTTTTAAGAACTTCAACTGGTCAATGATCTCACAATGCATCCAAAACCCAGTCAGCATTAGAATAAACAAAAATCCCCGAATTACTGCAGCAGTAGAACAGAAAATGGCCTAATTGATTACCAGTCCAAAATAGAAATTGCATGCAATTTGGTTTATTGATGTTGTGTCTATCATACCATTTCCATAAAAGATTGATAGCATTTTAATCAAAAATCCTCTAGGCTAACATTTTTATGTACTGTATTTTGAAATATAAAACCATGTATCTTATAATTGAGGTCTCAGGTATAGACAGTATCTGCTATAAATATATATTACTTACTCCCATAATCATAACTAATGATCAATATTGAACTGAGATTATGAATTATGTATTTCATATAATATGAACTCAATACTTTTACAAATGGAATCATGCTTTATTCAGTTATTTTTCATTGTTTTTTGGTAAGCATGTGCAGTAGCATTTTCCCATTTTAAAATTAGAGATAAGTATCAGATAAATATAAATTATTTTATATGGCACTGGAATATAATTATTAGGCACACACTAACCTGAGGTCTAATCAGTCACTGGTAAAGAAGAGTTCATGAATGATCCACATAGCTTCACCACATACATAGTTTACAAGACACTTTTTTAAAAAATATATATTTTTATTGATTTTTTTACAGAGTGGAAGGGAGAGGAATAGAGAGTTTAGAAACATCAATGAGAGAGAAACATTGATCAGCTGCCTCCTGCACACCTCCTACTAGGGATGTGCCCGCAACCAAGGTACATGCCCTTGACAGGAATCGAACCTGGGACCTTTCAGTCTGCAGGCCAATGCTCTATCCACTGAGCTAAACCGGTTAGGGCAAGACACTTTTTAATACACGGGAAGGATCAGAGACTATAGGCTGTGTGTGAATCCAGTTCTTCCCCCTTTAGCTATGTAAGTTTGGGCAATTGAACCTTTATGCTTCAGCTTCTTCATAAGTAAATTGGGGTTAATAAAAATAGCACTAACCCATTGGTTTTTTATGAGGATGAAATGTGTTAATTTTTTAAAAAAGTTTTAACAACAGAGTCTGGTATCTAGTAAGTCCAAAAAATGTTAGCTATTATTGCTACCAAATCCAATAGATTTATTGCCCTTTCCTATGCAACTAAATTGAGAAAATCCACCCATGTCATTTTAACTCTAGTTTAGTATATATTATTTTTATAGTTTGTATATTTTAGCATAGACATGCAATTATTTCATTCCTAGCCCCTACAAAACAAAGCAGATATGTCTGATACATTTTGGTTGGAAGAAATACTCCATGGATCACTTTGATTCCATTAATAAAAATATCCAAATATAAATTTAAATTCAGTCTGAATTGTGTTATTACTTTATTTATAAAAGTATGAAAGCATATAAAATTGTAGGGCTGGTCTTCTGGATTAAAGGCAATTCTAATCTGCTTTCAGAAGAACAAAGCAAAGTTTATTATTATTTCTAGTACTTACTTTTTCCAGGCTTATATATTACTTTCCCTCAAGAATTATTAAGTTAACAAACTCTTTTTGCCTCTTTTAAAATTTCCTCAAAGCATCCAAGGAAATTTTTTAGAGTATCTTTTAAAGGACCTCAAATATATTTTCTTGTGAGTATGTTGCATAGAAAGGACACAATCTTGTTTTTAAAAAGAGAAATTTTTCTCTATGGAATTGTCTCTAATTAGGAATTTCGTGAAAACCATGTTGTCCTGTGGTGTTGTGATGACATTGGTGGTGTTTTCCCACCTCAAATAATTTTACTTTTCACAAGGTCGAGAACTATGCAAATCCCTAGATATACTAGTTATGCCATATGTGCACAGCATTTCATTAAATTTTAATGTTTGTGACAGGATACTAAATGACACAACATGTAAGTTATTGTTCATTATTGGAATGTTTCACAGGAAAATCTGAATTGCACTTAAGCCATTGTACTTTACATTTTTCACATAAATGTTGCTAGGTTCCTTCTGCACCACACGGGGCATAGAATTGATAACTCCTGGAATTATGCACTATACTATTTTTACATTTCCATTGCAGAATAATTATGGCCACTTTTCTTTCTTAGTTTTAAAATAAAAAAGACCTACTTTAAAATAATTACCTACAATTTTGACTTGACAAAGCTGTCAAAGCTTATTTCCTTCCTTACAATTCTTCTTGTGGAGTTCTGGATTAGGAGTAAAATGTTTTGATGTAATATCTATTGTCACTGCATTTCATGTCTAGGATGATATAATTATGAACAAATAAAGCTTAACTTAGGGAAGGCTTTAAAAAAAAAGACCTGAATTAGTCTTTTAAGATTCCTTTTAAAGAGAAAAATAAAGATAACAATGTCTTTCTCTTCCTGCTGTTTAAAATGAGTTGTTCTTTAATAGCACCTGTTTCTCAGTCAGGTTCTATAGGATTAGCACAGACTTTTCCGGTGTAATTATTGAAATTACTCAAATTACTGCTTTGGTATTGTATATGCTATAGTAAACAATCTAGTATGATTTATTTCTTTTTTAAAATTGAGATATAAATGTCATAAGCATTGTATTAGTTTCAGGTGTATACCATAATGATTTGATATAGATATATAGAGAAATGATTACCAAAATAAGCTTAGTTAACATCCATTGCCTGATAGCTAAAAAGTGTTTTTTGTTGTTGTTGTATTGTTAGAAGAACTTTTAAAATCTACTCTCTTACTAACTTAAAATATAGTCAGTTTTATTGGATTTTCTAATTCCACTTTGTGTTATATAAAACTTGTTCTAGACAATTAAGCTTAAAACACATAGATGATATTTCTCTAATTTATGTCCTTGTATAAAGATTTTTTAAGTAAACATTTAATGGGATATTACAACTGTCAATAAGTACAAACTATTGACATGCATTTGCCTCTCTTTAATACCAGGTAAGCACCTTGAGAGTTCATTCTGTAATTTAATAGAATGTAGTTTATTCCGCCTACTGAAGGGACTGAGAAAAGACGAGCTGTGTATTTTTCATTTCTTTGGAAGCCCAATAAATGTGCTGTTTTCGGTATTGCAGGACAAAAGATGATAGTTCCTGAGCCTGTCCTTTGTGATGTGTTTTTTCTTAACTTTTTCTCAAAACGAATATGTGAATTTAATTTGCAATATATTTCAGATGAGAAATCTATACCTTAGAACTTCTCATAATTAAAAGTATTCATTCATTCACTAAACATGTTAATCAGGTATCATTTTAAATTTCTGGTCCATGATATATATATGACAGAGCGAGCCTCTTTTCAGGTTTGTTCACTACCATAAAAGAAAATAATAAAATGAAATTAAATGTAACTAAAGTTTTATTAGGGCAAGTAATGGTTGCAGTGGGAACACAGCAAAGAGCATCACAATGTTTACCTGAGAGACTGACAAGAAAGTTCACAACATATTTAACATTTTCTTCCTCAACAGTATCTACTAAGCATACTTAGTTAAATCTTATAATTCTCATTTCTTAGAACTTAAGGGAAAAATTAGAATATATATATATTATTTTTTTAATTATACAGCTTCATGATATATTGCCCTGCCCATCACAGCAGGATTCCTATGGCACTGAAAAATAGAAATGCAGTTGATAAAATAACCTGGACAAAGAGTGTTCCAGTGATTGATAAAACAAAACAAAACAGGGTTTTCATTCAGTGCATTTCTGTATACCGGTGAGATAAGTAGAATAATGGCAATGTCAATATTATCTTAAGAAGTTACATTTGAGAGCTGAGTCTATGGTGAAACAAAACCCACACTCTCAGATTCCTGGGAATCACTAAGAGACTAAATCTAAAGCATATTAAGAAAAATGTTTTCCCCGGTGGATTTTCACCCCTTAAAAAAATCCATCATATTTAAGAAACTGAAAGTTAGGGGTTATTTTTTGGACACAGATATTGGAATCTAAAACCCCTCATATTGAATAAATTGTTTCTATACAAAACACATAATTCTTGGCAATAGTGTAAAGCAATGGAAAGAGTAATAATAACCAATTCATCTAATATGAATGTCAATATGGAGAATAAGATTCAAATAGAATCCGTATACTAGCTCTTTATAAGAGCTTTTGCTGAGCAAAGCATGTAATGAAAGTGATGTGATGAGTATGCTGTAAAGGAAAGGCAAGTTTTTGGAGTTGGAGAAAATTAGATTGATTTCTAATTCTGTCTTTTCTAAACATCCTATATAATAAAAGGGTAATATGCAAATCAACCAAACGGTGCAACGACTGGTCGCTATGACACAAGCACTGACCACCAGGGGCAGATGCTCAATGCAGAAGCTGACCCCTGGTGGACAGTGCACTCCCACAGGGGGAGTGCCACTCAGCCAGAAGCCGGGCTCATGGCCGGCCAATGCAGCAGCAGTGGCGGGAGCCTCTCTTGCCTCTGCGGCAGCGCTAAGGATGTCTGACTGCCGGTTTAGGCCTGCTCCCCAGAGGGAGTGGACCTAAGCCATCAGTTGAACATCCCCCAAGGGCTCCTGGAGTGCAAGAGGGCACAGGCTGGGCTGAGGGACCCCCTGAGTGCATGAATTTTGCGCACCGGGTCTCTAGTAGGACTATAAGCCCGTGTATTCTCATCTTTCACAGGGATATAGTAACTACTGTTCACAATTTATTTAAGGATTAAATTAGATATGATTGTATTTAAGCACAATGATTAATACTAGAACATAATTAGCACTAGAACATAATAAAAGCTAATAAACAGAGACTCTTATTTTGTTATCTGTATTATCCCTTGATGATAGAAAATGAACTTTACATTAAAACACTCCTACATTTTGTTTGTGATAAATTTTTCACTCCTTCAGATTTCACCTGAGGGAGGGAGAAGAGCTGGATTTCAATATAGAATCTATATATAGTTGATAATTTTATATTCTTTTGGATAAACTAAGTTATGACCAAAACTTATTATTTAGCCCCTATCCTTTTTAGATAACTATACTAAAGTTATCTAACTTTTAGATAACTATACTAAAGTATAGCCCCTATCCATGTTATAAATATTCATATTTCCAAAATGTATATCACTTTCCCAAATTCAATGTACATAAATTCAGTAATTGCTCTTGAGGGTTCCTGTCTCTCTGGGTTAGAACTGTGGGCCTGTGGGAAGGGGAGGGAAACACCTATCTCAAATTCCTCACCCTTGATCAAGGAATGGCACATTGGTTTGGTGGGTGTGGGGGGCTGGAAGCTGAGTAGGTACCCAAAATATGCCAGGTCATGGGCCAAAGACATCTGTGAAGGTCTGTACCCATCCAACAGTAAGCTAACGTCTGTGTTTGAGAGAATAGGACATTAAATAACAAATAAAAACACCAGGACAGGTTAAGAGACCATCAATGAGGGTAAACACTTTATAATATCACTTTTCCTCTGCTTTTGGAGTAAGGTTCCTCCCATCCTAAAAAGAGACATCTACTCCTCAGTTTTTTCCATATCTTGATATAAAATATGGATGTTATTATAAGAGTTGTTCTGTTCTATTTTTCCCATTCTTTCAATCATCTTCTCTTTCCTCTTCTTAACTTTTCTTCCCTGCCAATCTTTTCCTCTCTTATGGTGTGAAATATCCCCTCTGTGTGGAGGACTACTGTGCTGGTCTTACAAGACTGATGTAACAAATTTTTTTTTTTTGTCTCATAAATGTTAAATATTTATTTTTAATTTTCAGTTTATTTAATCAAGATCTATATAATGTTCCAATGGCAAACAGTTGACATGTCTCTTAAGGCTACCTCAGTCTATAAATTCACCCTCCATCTCCCCATCTCTCATTCCTGCAACTTATTTGTTGAAGAAATCAGGTCATGCCCTGGCTAGTATGTTAAGTGGTTAGAGCATCGGCCCTTGGACCTAAGGGTCTCATGTTCGATTCCTGGCCTAGGTCATGTACCTGGGTTGCAGGGTCAGCCCGACCCCTCGGGCTCATGCAGGAGGCAACCAATCGATGTGTCTCTCTCCATGTTTCTCTCTCTCACCCCCCACCCCCCCATCCCTTCCTCCTTTCACTCTCTCTAAAAAGAAAAACAAAATCAATGGAAAAATATCCTCGGGTGAGGATGAACGAAAAAAAAACAAACAAACAATGTTGTCAAGCCCTGGCCGGTGTGGCTCACTTTGTTGAGTGTTGTCCCTTGAACCTAGAGGTCACCGGTTGGATTCCTGGTCAGGGCACATGCCGGGGTTTCAGGCTTGATCCCCAGTAGAGTGTATGCAGTAGGCAGCCGATCGATGTTTCTTTCTCTGCATCTTCCTTCCTCTCTCTCTCAAATCAATGAAAACATTTAAAAAAAAAATCAGGTAGTTTACCCTGTAGTTTCCCTTGGTCTGAATTTTGCGTATTTTATTCCCATGGTGTTGTTTAACATGCTCTTCTGTCCTCTATTTCCTAGAGGTTTGATCAGTTTAGGTTCCTGATGTAACAAATTGCCACAACCTTAGTGTCTTCGAAGAGCACAAATGTATTACGTCACAGTTAGTAACTTAGGAATTCAGAATGGGAGTCAGTGGACTAAAATTAAGGTGCTGGCAGGGCTGCATTATTTTCTAGAAGCTCTCAGGGAGAACCTGTTATCCTGCCCTTTGCCACATGGAGAGGTGACTTGCATTCCTTTGCTTGTGGCCACCTCATCCATCTTCAAAGTACAAAACAGCCAGGCTCAGTTCTTCTAATGTTATACCACTCTGACTCCTTTCTACCTCCCTTTTCCAGTTTATAGATCCTTTTAATTGCATTGGACTCACCCAGGAAAACCTCTCTATTCTAAAGTAGGTGAAGAGCAACCTAAATTCCATCTTCCATGTTAATGTTAATTCTTTCTTTGCCAGGTAAAATAACCTGTTAACACATTTCAGGAATTAGAATATACACTTCTTTGGGTGGGTCTATTATTCTGTCTACCATGACACTGTATCAAAGCAAGTATTTATAAGGTCTAGATTTTTTAAAGAATTTCAAATTTTAACCCCCCAAACACACCCTCCTCTGGTGACACAAAATAATTATTTTTTGTCTGGCTTTTCATAAATCAGTTAGCAAAATCTACTGGTATCACCAAAAAAATTATCTCTCTAATTGGCATTCTCTTTTCACTACCATTGCATTCGGTAAGTTAATATTAGTTTAGCTTCAATCCTCAATAGCTTAACACAAACATGTTTATTTCTTACTCATAATATTTTGATGTATGTGTTAATTGTTGGCATTCTATACAGTGAAGCAGAGACACAGAATCCTACCAACTTATCAGTTAATCATCTCAGAGGGCCATGGAGTCCTTAGTTCTAGCTGACAGAGAGGAGATGGAGGGCATAGAAGGCTCATATAAATTTAACTACATTGTTCAGGAAATTGCACATTTTATATCTATTAGGTACATAGTCATGCCTAGATTTAAGGAGCCTAGAAACATAATTCTTGGCCTTACAGATACTTCCTAAGAAAACAAAAACAAACATCGCAGGACCTGCAGGCTAAGAACTGACTATCAGGCCACAAAATATTTCACAAACACCTTTTCCCAGTAACAAAGTGCCCCTATCCAAAGGAGATTCCATTTTATCTGATCTGGATGTGCACACTTCTTTATAATGTTTGGATATAGATCCTATGGCCTGAAATGAACATATGGGTCACTGCTTCACAGCAATGACTAAATCACAACAACTACACATTGCTAGGCCCCTTGTTTAGAACTGTGAAGTATCTGAGATGTTACCTCACTTGCAAACTAACTTTAAGTTGGTCAGTTTTGTGGTTGCTGGTGGAATATACAAAATTTCTAGGTCACAGATTAAAGACAGTTTAATATGCATAGCAATAGCAATAGCAATAGTCGGGTTATCAGCATTTTCTCTGAGTCCCAGTTTTCATGGGGAAACATGGATACCCTGGATAGCACCTGTACAAACAATGAGTTATGTTACAATAGAGGAAGCATAAGCTAAAGAAATCTGAATCTTTTACAATGAGCTGTAAATGAACTGCTCTTCACTCTACCTTTCAAGCATGTTTGCTAAAGATTGATATATAGAAAGTTTGCTATAAAAACAGCTTAGAAAATATAGTCTGGAACAAAAGGGATGTTACTATCTCACTCACAAATATGCAAAAGACATAAAGTGTCAATAGAGACTGTCTTAGAAAATATCTTTATCCCAATGATGGGATGATGGGGGAAATATATTGATTAGATGCTTATTCTACTTTCTGGGATAAATTATCTTGTCAAGTGTTCTTGGTGATCTATGACTGCCCTCTGGGGGCTCTCTCCAAAATTATCACAACTTTTAGTAAACTTTTTATTTTACAAAAGTTTTTGATTCACAGAAAATTTGTGAAGATAATACAGAGAGTTATTATACCCCACTAGTTCCCTTATTATTAACATCTTATTTTATTAGTGTATAATTGTCAAAACCAGTGAGTTCATTTTGACATATTATTATGAAATATGAATAAATTATAGGTCTTATTTAGTTAGCTTTTACCTAATATCCTTATTCTGTTCCAAGATTCCATCCAGATGCCACATTACATTTAGTTGTCATGTCTCATCATGTTGCATCTTGTCTCCTGTTTGTGACAGATTCTCAAGTGTTCCTTGTTTTTGATGAGCTTGACAATTTGAGAAGTACTGACCAAGCATTTTGTAAAACAGTCTTCACTTAGCATTTGTCTGATATTTGCACAGGATTAGAGTGGGGTTAAGGGTTTTTAGGATAAAGACTACTGAAATAATGTATCTTTTATTATATCATTTCAAGGGTACATATTATCAAACTGGCTTATAGCTGTTGATATTAATCTTAATCACTTAGCAGAGATAGTGTTTGGCAGGTTTCTCTGCCATAAAGTTACACTTTTTTTTCTTTCTTTCTATGCTGTACTCTTTGGAAGTAAATCACCAGGCACATCCCACATTTAAGAAGTGAGGAATTATGCTCTACTTTTTTGAAGGTAGAGTATCTACATACATTTTTTAAAGTCTTCTGTATGAGAATTGTTTCTTTTCTCCCATTTATTTATTTAATGCATCATTTGTTTATATTAATACGAGCTCATGGATATTTATATTTTTACTTTTGAGTTATAATCTAATCTTTTACTTGTTTTGTTGCTCAAATCATTAGTTTACTGGGAGATATTTCAGGTGCCTTTTGTGTTCCTTTCATATACCAGGTGTGTGTGTGTGTGTGTGTGTGTGTGTGTGTGTGTGTGTGTGTGTGTGTGTTTCTGACACTATAGGATGCTTCAGGTTCATCTTGGATCTATTCTACCCTAGGCCTAGTGTCAATCAATTCTCCAAGGAGCCCTGGTTCCTATAATTGGATAATGAAATGCAATGTGTGTCTTGCTATTGCTTGAACACTAAAATAATGAAACTTACCTAGGTTTTTGTATGTGATCTCATCTATAATAGATGGCATAAGGCTAGTTGTAGTTGCTAAAGTCACAAACCTTAGGGGCTCAGTAACATAACACTCCATCCCTTTTTTAGATTTTCTGGGTGCACTCTTGCATTTGGTAATTTAGGATATTTCCACCATCTCTATGACTTCAAGTTTTTGTTTTTTGTTCTCTCCCATCTTCTTCCCTCCCTTCCTCCCTTCCTCCCTTCCTCCCTCCTTCCCTCCCTTCCTCCATCTTTCTTTCTTTCTTTCTTTCTTTCTTTCTTTCTTTCTTTCTTTCTTTCTTTCTTTCTTTTTTTCTTTCTTTCTGCACATATGGAAGGCAGCTGATTGATGTTTCTCTCTCCCTTTCCTTCCTTTCCTTCCTTTCTTTCTCTCTCTCTCTCTCTCTCTCTCTCTCTCTCTCTTTCTTTCTTTTTCTTTCTTCCTTTCTTAGTTAGTAGATAGGGATACATTTTGGAGAGGGTAAATTTGCTTACTCACCTGTCTAACAATTGCACATTCAGTTTCTATTTACACATGTTTGGCTGTAATACCTGATTGGATATGGCTTATTAGCAAAACTTTAAGCTATGGAGTGTGAACACAAATATTTTGTGGAGAGCAGGTCTTCATTTCCAAGTTCCATTTTCATTTAAGTCCTTAGTGCTTCTGTTTCCCAGGCCATTACATTAGACTACCCATTTCCCTCCCACATATCGATCGCATAGCCCTTTGGTTAGCTCTTTTAATTTCTTCTACATCCTCCAAGTCATTACACATATATTTTTCGATTAATAAACCTAAACCAAAGAACTTTTTCTCAAATTTCCCTACTCAGAGACTCTTGACAACTATCTATCATGGCCAATAATGTTTTAAAACTTGATCTGATTATTCGAAGTTCTCCATGAGCTATATATTCCATTCTTTTCTCACACTGTTTTTCAATATATGTTAAATGATGCAGCCAATCTGACTTGTTCATCATTCCTAGAACACACCATGTGTTTCCCTCCTCCATATTTTAATACCCTCTCTCAGCCCTTTCATTGTGCTGAATTTTCACTTGCCTTTAAAACCTGACTTAAATGCCAAGTTCCTTCAACATAAAAATTTTCTTTCTTTGAATTCTGATAGAATTTTGTAGCTTTTAAACCATTATCAAAATTTTTTATTTATGTTATAGGATTATTGAAACAACTGCACTAACAGGTATTGAAATTTACTCATCCTTATATCACTTACAATAAATGATAAATTATCTTTCATAAAATTTTACTCATCAAACATTTGTTAAATAAACACATAAAATGATTTCATGTTAAAAAATCACTCATAATGCATAGACTGCGTAAAAAATAATGTTCTTTTATGTTAAACTAAAATCAGTTACCAAGAATCTAATTAAACATTTACAATATAACCATTAGTATTTTTGTTATGCTTTAAAATTTTTATATCATATTAAAATTGGTAAAAATAAATTAAAATAGCAGGAAATTAAAATATTTAAATAGTTATAATATAAATATAAGTTTATATTTTAGATTTTTGGAATTTCAACATAAATTTTCACAAATTATATAAAGATAAAATATGAATATACAAATATGTTCAGAAATAGCAATGTATTAAAAAATGAATTGGGAAAACATGCAAATATAAACATTTATTTTTGCTGCATTATTACAATGTTCTTTTAAACAAGGACTCGAAATTTCTTACTACTATATTAAATACCTTCTGATATAGAAAGGCATAGAAAAAAATGGTTATTACATTCATTTCTACAATCTGGAAGTTTAAATTAGTATTTTCCAATCTGGTTAAGATTCAAAAAAGGAGATATTATAAAAGTCAACAATTAACTATCTAATCAGTTAAGAGTATGCAAATCATAAGGTACTTATAAAACACCTTCATTAAAATATAATTAGAAAATTAAACTGAGAAAAGGAGCTGAAGTTACTCTGCACAAGGAACTGGATGCTACTCTCTTTCTCAGGAGTGAGGTGAATTGAAATAAATTTCACAACAGTCCATTCATTTAACAGACTTTCCACCAACCACTTAAACATTAATTTCAGATCATTTGAATAATCATGCTATAATCATTATATCTACATTAAGTTAATATGCTTTATAATACTAACATAGAAAATACAAATTATGAATTTCCATCCTCAACAAGTATATGATAAATAAAAAAAAGCATTCTGTTTTCCATTTACTAAATTTAACCCTGTTCATATAACCTAAGTTACTGTTCAGCATTTGAAGAAAAGGGTTGACAGGTTGGCTTTTTCTCTAGCTTTGGGGGTGTAACATTTGTCTTGAAGACATTGTTGTTTATCTAACAAACTGAAAAATCTGGCTGAGGCATAGTTTCAGAGCAAGCACCAGGATGTCAAGTTCAGGAGCATGTCTGTTGGGTAAAGAACAACCAGTACTGATGGGATTCAGGAAAACTGGGAGAATGGGAGTTGGTTAGGCATATCTGAAGTGCCTACATGTAAAGTCTACAACTCAATTAAAATAATGATCCTTCATCATGACCATCTAAACTTTTCAGCTGAATCATCTAAATGTGTTACTACTAAAAGCTACTTTTATATCTCCTACATTTCCCCCCCTGGGGAGACAGTTCACATTCAAGTCAGCAAATTATCATGATTGATACCTATCTGAAAATGCTTTTCCTAAAAGAGTCACTTATTTGGACCATTATATGAATGCTCAAACTTGCAATCATTCCATATAACATACCCAAAGTTAATTAGTTTTGTATCTGCTATGTGCCAAACACTCTTCTTTGAGGTGATTTTTAAGTGGCTGGGACTTTCATGGATTCTCCCTGCATTTCCTGTACAATCCTGTATCTTAATTATATGTAGTGCATAACAGGGCCCAATATAGCTGCACCATTGTAACATAACTGCTTTCCCATTGATCATATTGCTGTCAAAATGAAATGATCCCCTTAATATTTACTGAGTATTGCTTGCTTTATCTAAAAAATGATTTAGATGAATATAAAAAGCATGTTGGTTGTATTTCAATGTATGATCTAAGTGTCTTAACAGTAATTAGTGTTTTACTTGATTGAATTAACTTAAGACACTATTTTAAAATAACTTTCTGTCAGATGCTGTGTTAGGAATTGAAAATGTGCAGATAAAAACCATACAGAAGAAATCACAAAATACGTATAATTTAACTATTCAATGCTTAACCCTACACTGGCAATCTTTATTAGATATAGTCTAACAACTCCTTTATTTTAACAAATGTATTTTTCTGTGTTATGCCAGATTGTGGATCAAGAAAGTTATGGTAACAATAGCCTTCTTAGTTTTGCTCTCCTTTTTTTCCTATACATTTCAGCAAGAAAAAATTGTCCTTAAAATTAAAGGAACATGTTAACTATTGTTGTTTGCAAAAACATTTTTCAGCACATATATTTTGAGCAGAATGAGAAATGAATTATGTTGGTTTGTCTGATTGGATTGACTATAGCTTTTGTGTTAAAAACCCTAAAAATATGACAGTCACATTTGGTCTGAAATATAGACACATAACAAAGACATGGAGAGAAATAGATAGCAAGGATTTATTCTCCAATCAGTGCACAGTGGAATAAGAGACATAAATCCTCAATGGAAAAATAGATATAATAATATCTGAAAGATACAGCTAAGGGAAAGAAGGCATTTACACAGGTGGAGACCTGCTTCCTGATTACTTAGGTAGCACTATGTAATGGTAGTATATATTGTGTAAGACAGGGGAAACAAAACACAAACCTTGATCTAAAACTGTGGTTTAGCTCGGCCAGTGTGGCTCAGCAGTTGAGTGTCCACCCAGGAACCAAGAGGTTGCAGGTTCAATTCTTGGTTAGGGCACATGCGGTTTCTGGCTCCATCCCCAGTAGGGGGCATATAGGAGGCAGCCTATGGATGATGCTCCTCATTGATGTTTTTACCTCACTATCCTACTCCCCTCCTCTCTCTCTAAAAATCAATAAAGTCATATTTTAAAAAATTGGTTTGAACACTCAAACCTGTGGTTCTCTATTTGCCTTAGTGATCCCAAGATTGGTAGAAAGAGAGGCATTTGGAAGTTCTTTAGGGTAAGGAAAAGAAACCTGATGAGGAAACATGACCTGCTTGATAGTGCAAACTGTTAAACATATTTAAACCATTTCCCATGAATGTTTTTCATGAAAAACTGTAGTTTCTTATGGGATATTATTGTTGATTAGAGAAAATCCCTAGTGTAAATTCCTAGGCAACTTGGACCTAATTATCCTTAAGTGGATTTTACATTATGTGTCACATATTATATCTCACATAATCTTCTATTTTAGTTTTTAGTTAGATTTCTAGTTGTGTGCTTTACTGAATCCCTGGCTCTTAAGCCACTGCTGTGCACAGAGACTATACTTAAGAAATGTCTTAATGGATTAATATGTTTCATAAAAAAGTATAAAAAGCTCCCAATTGATAAGGAGATTAAAAAAACAAATGTCTACTGAGTGCCAGGCATTGTTTTGAATTGTGTACACATGGTGACTCACCTATCAAATAGATGTTATAAAACCGGAATGAGCAATTGTAAACCTATAAATTTGAAATGAAGAATTGAAAAATATACACAGGTTAGATGGGAAATTTTTAAAAAATGGAGAATATTTAATTAATAAGTAGTCAACTTTCCCAGAATTTATTTTATATTTTTCTAATAAATTTTTTGGAAATTGATTTACATTCATACCATGGGATTGTTAATAATTTTGGTGTATTGATTAGGGATTTAGTTATAGATTGAAAATGGAGTTCTCACAGGAGACGAGACACTTTGACTAGTAAAGAAATGAACACACACGTACACATCCAGAGAGGAAGAAAGGAGAAATAAGAAGTAATAAGAGAAGATTAAATCTGAAATGGTATTTAGAAAAAGAGCAAAATATCAAATGTGAGTAGTAAATTTTATGTAAGTTAGCTAACCAGGGACCTTCCACAGACAAAGCAGTTATCTGTTGTATCTTGAAAGTCTCAAAACAATGGCCCACCACAAAGTCATGGGCTGTTGGTGGTAGAACTTAATTTTAAATACGAATTTACTGATTTGATTTTAGTGTTCCATTATTGATTTATGTTAATTACATTTATTCATATGTTTCAGTGATAAGAATACCTTTCTTAATGCTATGATTCCAGAAATAGTAAAATGTAATAGAGTACCATAAACCATATTCCAGAAAATTTATCAAATTGAAAATTTATATAAATTGGCTTTGAGCTATTGGTTTATTATTTGGTAAAAATATCATTAAGCCTCTTTATGTTACATAAAACAATGTCAGTCCTCTTATTCATCTATTTTCCACTGGAATTGGGCCTGTTGCATATCAGGGAAATAAAGTATAAGCACTCTAGGACATAATCTCAAACTAACCATTATATCTCATCAAAACTGGAATTAAAAATTATTATTCATGAAAAACACACCAGTGCATTCTATCTTCTCACTTCTTTAAGTAATTTAGGTTATATCATTGGATCAAAGCAGACTATGTTAATCTTAAATATTTTAATCTAACAGAAGAGGATTTACATATTATATCATAGGATCATACAGGCCTGGGCAAGCTTGGATTAGGTCACACAGATTGTGTTGTTATAAATACACAATGGTTCATTGTAACAAGATAAAGACTAGAAATATTGGGCCTGAAAGCCACAATTTAAGGACAAAAATTATTCCTTAACGGCAAATAAGATTGCCAGTGGGAGCCAAATTTCCCCGGAGAGAATAAATAACCTCCAGATTGGGAGGTGAGATGAATGTGGAAAGTTCTGAGTAGTGTGTCTTGTATTATATTAGGGAGACTCACTTCAAATGGACTCTGAATAATAAAGAAGATAGATTTACTGACAATTTATATTTGTTTATTTAGTATGTTTTTATTAGACTATTTTATATATATGTACATATATGTAAATCTTTTTTATCCTCACCCAAGGAGTGAGGGTATCTTTTCTATTGATTTATAGAGAGAGTAGAAGAGAGGGAGGAAAGGGAGGGAAAGAGAAAGAGGAGAGAGAGAAACATTGATGTGAGAGAGACCCCTAAATTTGTTGCCTCCTGCACACCACCCGACAGGGGACAGGGAACAAACCTGCAACCTAGGTACCTGCCCTTAACTAGGAATTGAACCTGAGACCCTGGAGGCACCGGCTGATACTCTGATTACTGAGCAACACTGGCCAGGGATGTTGGGAGGGAAAGAGAAAGAGGAGAGAGAGAAACATTGATGTGAGAGAGACCCCTAAATTTGTTGCCTCCTGCACACCACCCGACAGGGGACAGGGAACAAACCTGCAACCTAGGTACCTGCCCTTAACTAGGAATTGAACCTGAGACCCTGGAGGCACCGGCTGATACTCTGATTACTGAGCAACACTGGCCAGGGATGTTATGTTTAATGAGCAATAATAATTAATCGGCTGCTTTCTGCATGCCCCGCACTGGGTATGAGCCTGCAACCCAGGCATGTGCCCTGACTGGGAATCCAACCTTGACCTCCTGGTTCACAGGTCGATGCTCAACCACTGAGCACACTGGCTGGGTTGTCTGTGTTTTATATTGGCCTTGAACACAGTCCTCCAGAATTGTGAGAAATAAATGTTTATTGTTTAAGTCACTCAGCCTATGGCATTATGTTACAGCAGCCTAAATTGACTGACACTCCACCTCATCTATGTGTCAGGGGTCCTCAAACTTTTTAAACAGGGGGTCAGTTCACTGTCCTTCAGACCGTTGGAGGGCCAGACTATAGTTTTTTAAGAAAACTATGAACAAATTCCTATGTACACTGTACATATCTTATTTTGAAGTAAAAAAAAAACAAAACGGGAACAAATACAATATTTGTATTTGCATGTGGCCCACGGGCCATAGTTTGAGGACCTCTAAGTGACTTACCATACCCCAAGTTAGCATTTAAAACCCTATAATTACCTAGATATAATTTTTATAACTATAATTCTTTTATTACTAGTTCACAATAAGTAGATTAATGTTTGCCTGCTTATAAATATTTTAAGCTACTAAAATATTAACCCTATTTTAATGAATTTCTTATAGTGTCTAGCACAGAGAATTAGTTAAGTAATGAATAATGTTTAAAGCATGCATAGTATAAATTATATTAAAATGAAATATTCTTAATTCTGCATTTATTTTGAAATTGGAATAACGACTCTAAAAATTCAACATTTCCAAACACTGTCTTACAAAGGGACTGGTCTACCTTGACTAGAATCACTTAAGAGATGTGTGAAACATTTAAATACCAAGTATGCATCCCTAAATATTCACAGTTATTATTTGTAAGAAATCTAATATCATTTAGAGACTTCTGCTAATTTCACTGCAATAGTTTTACTAGTTTTAGTGATTACTACTTGATATATTTACTTTTTAAAGGTCAAGATTATTATGTTCTATAGTCTTGCTTCTTAAACAAAGTTAAAAGATCTTCAGGATATCGTGATGACAGGGAAATATTTTTAAAAATATTTTTAGCCCTAACCGGTTTGGCTCAGTGGATAGAGCATCAGCCTGCGGACTCAAGGGTCCCAGGTTCGATTCCAGTCAAGGGCATGTACCTTGGTTGTGGGCATATCCCCAGTGCGGGGTGTGCAGGAGGCAGCTGATCGATGTTTCTCTCTCATCGATGTTTCTAACTCTCTATTCCTCTCCCTTCCTCTCTGTAAAAAAATCAATAAAATATATTTTAAAAATATTTTTTAAATTATTTGCCAACACTGCATAGGCTTAGATTCAAAATTAGCAAGTCTGACTATTAAGGGAAGTGTCCTTTGGATTTAAACATCTTACAATAAAGAAAAAATATGGAAATCTCTCTTTTTCATGGAATTTATATATAATCAGAGGGAAAAGGGGAATGAACATAAGACAATTAAATAACATATAGAAATTGATGAGTAGAATGGAAAGAAATGAAAGAGCAGGGCAACCAGAGGACTGTGAGGCTGTAGCAATGATTGTATTTATAATCAGGGTAGTCAGGGCAGGCTAGTTTACTAGTAGAAGTTGTCTATTAAGTAAGCTCTTGAAGTATAAGAGGAAGTTAGCCAATATGGATAACTACAGGGGAAGGCATTCCAGACAAAGGGGAAAGTTGGTGGAAAGACACTTAATTGGTAGCAGGCCTGGCATGCCAAAGGAACAGCAATGATGACAGTGTACCTGAAATCAAGCAAAGAGAAGAGTAGTAGACATCAAGTCAGACAGGCTGGAATTTGTGGAGTGCCATGTAGGTTATTGTAAGAACTTTGTTTTTCACTTGGCATTACATGCCATGTCATTGAGAGGCTTTGTATAGACAGGTGAGGTGGCCTAATACATGATTAAAAAGTTTTACTCTGTCAGTTTTGTTAAGAGTAATTGTAAGTGACCAGTCTGGGAATAAGGACACAAGTTGGAAGACTATTGGAGTGGTCTAAGTAAGAGATAATGATGGCTTTATCAGGATAATTGTAGTGGAAGTAAGGGATGGTATGCTTCAAACCAGTCATAGCTGATGGGTAAAAAGAAGTGATTGCATTTTAAAACTATTAGAGAGGGCCAATTACATTTCCTAATGGAGTTTCTGGAGCTCATACAAAAAGAGGGAGAAATCAAAGATAAAGCAAGGTTTTGAGGGACCAACTTGAAGGATGGAGATGCTGTCTCGTGAGATGAAAAAGCTCAAAATGTAGTGATTTTGAGAGGAAAGCTCATTGGTTTTGGACATGTTAGAGAAGTATCTTAGACATTCAAATGGAGATTTGGGGTAGACATTTACACACATGAATTTAGAGTCGCATAAAGAGGTCTTCAATGGAGATATACATTTAAGAGTTATTGCCTACATATGAATATTATTGAAAACCACCAGGCTACATTATATCAATAAAGTGAGAGAGTGCAGTGAAGAAAACAGTTCCTCTGAATGAGCCCGGAGACACTCCAATATTAACAGACATTGGAAAGTGGAGTAAAGAGCAAAGGAAATTGACAAATAACAGTAAGAATGGATAATAAACACAACACTGCTGTCCTGGAAGACAAATAAAAAAGTATACCTAATAAGAAAGAGTGATCAACTTATATCAAACACAAGTGGTAGGTCAAATAAAAAGAGAAAATAATAGATTGCTATTTTAGCTAGGTGGCTATTATTTGTGAATTGGGCAATAATGTTTCTGTGAAATGGTTAGGGCTGAAAGCTTGAATGGAATGGTTTAAGAAAGAAATGGAGAAATAAAATTGGAGACAGAAAATATAGGCAATTATTTTGAGAAGCCATACAGAACAGAGAATTACAGAGAAAGCTGGTGGGGAAAATAGGGTTGAGAGATGGTTTTGCAGTGTGCCAATTTGTAAATGAATGTTCAGGGAACTCCCTGAGAGCTCAGTGTGGAAATGACCAAATTTGTAAAAATCATCTGAAGTTTGCTTTTTTAATCTATATTTCTTTACTGCCAACTTCTCTGGTTTATTCAGTTAGGTTATTCCTAAGCTAAAATAGTCTCTTATGTAAGAAAAAAAACAGTCTTCTGTTAGCTTTGTTATCTACTTCTCTGAAGTAGCCTGCTTTATTTTTTTCTCTAATATTTGATGCCTGTTGCTCCATTTTAATCTCAAAGTATTGCTCATTATTGGGACTAAATTAAGATCTGAGCTCAATGGGGACCCAATAGCATCTAATTTATAAAATAGTCACCACTGTCCAATGAGCAGCTGAGGACATGGTGGAGGATGCTTTGTGGTCCAGATTTTGTAAGACAAGTGTTTTTCTTTAATATTTAAACATTTGGGTCTTGATAAATATGTGTGCTAAAATATTTAGTAAATGTTTATTAAGTACATGTACTGATAAGTGTGTTCAATGACTTGAGCAAGTGGATGTAATTAAGAAATCTCTTTGGGGCCCTGACCAGTTTGGCTCAGTGGATAGAGCGTTGGCCTGCAGACTGAAGGGTCCCAGGTTCGACTCTGGTCAAGCGCATGTACCTTGGTTGCGGGCACATCCCCAGTAGGGGGCGTGCAAGAGGCAGCTGATCGATGTTTCTCTCTCATTTATGTTTCTAACTCTCTATCACTCTTCCTTCCTCTCTGTAAAAAAAAAAAAGTATATTTAAAAAAATTACTTATAATTACATGTACTGATAAGTGTGATCAGTGACTTGAGCAATTGGATGTAACTTAAGAAATCTCTTTGGGGAGGGAATTAAAATGAACTGTGTCAATAAAAATCTATTTACAGTAGAGCTTTCCTTACTTTAAGCCAGGTGCTGCACACTGCTAGGCTAACATATAGATTATGGCCATACACAAAATTTGCTTGGTTTATCACTTTTCAAAAAATAAATCAAATTATTAAACAATTTTTTAAAGAGTAGGATGTGTATGGTATGGAATTTAGATATCTGACGTCTCTTGAACAGTTAGAATGCTTGTCAACACTGAGCCCACACGCCACATGCTCACATCCTCTGGAGGCTCTCCTAACTAGCAGATCACCATCTCTGTGCTGAGGCCCTGGCTTCTCTAATGGACTTGAACTTCTGAAATCTTTCTAACCACTTAAAAGTGAGTTTAGAGCATTGCAATAAATGGTTAACAAGAACTGTAAGTGTGGATAAACATAGTTTAAGAAGCAGAGTGAGAAATATTGATTCACATTTAGTTAAGGCCCCAGTGGGGCCTTGACTTAGGAGTTGAATTCGTTCCGTGACGGAGCTCGTAACTCAAATTACTCGTATGTCAAATCAACAGTGAACGAGTGAGACACGTGATGCTGGGCTGATGTTGTAGCGTTCACTGTGACGTTCGCAGCGCCAACTAGCGGTGGGGTATCTGAAGCTGGCTCGTAACCTGAATTTTAGCTCGCAACTCAAAGCAAAAAATCGGCCGAGAGACGGCTCGTATCTCGAAAAACTTGTTAGTCGGGACACTCGTAAGTCAAGGCCCCACTGTATTTTATAATCACAGATATTGACAACTACCAGTGATATTGTATTGGTTTTGTATTAGGTTAGTACACAATTGTAATGATATGACATAGACTACAAAAAGTGGATTTATATATACTGTCTGAGGCAGGCAGGATTATTTTATACAAATTTAAGTTAGTGATTAGTGAAAAGTGGGTAGGAAAAAGGATCCGGTATGATATCAACTAAGAAAAGTTGAGAAGTGAGCCCAATGAGAGGAGACACAAAACAATATCCATAATATATGGTAAACCCATTCTTGTTTTAGGTTGCAGGCTGCTCAATGTAAGAGAGCCAGAGAGAATCCAGATGATATAGTGGACACTTTTCATCATGGTCTAAGGAGCTGACCTACCATCATTAGAAAAGAGGTTGCAATTTCTTATTGATTAGGAAACAAAGCAGCATCTCAATCTGGAAAAATATGTGGAAATCATGGTGAATTTCAATTGAATAGGACAATACTAGGCACTAGATACTAGATTGCACCTTAAATTAGGACTAAGGAGAGCCAGGACTCAACACAGAAACCTTCAGTCAGCATAGGGCCTCAGTCATTAGCCCGGAAAGGGCCTAGGAGAGAGAGCTAGCTAGGAAAATAACTAATTATAAAAAAAAGGTAGCAAAAGTCCTTTATACCTGAAAAATTTAATGCTTTATATGTGAAAGTAAGTTTAATTACAATTCAACAAAATGAGATGATGAGCAAAAATATATACTTTATATATACCCCCAAATATGTGCTGGGTTGATTCCACAGGGAATATTTATAAGAAACACAGTTAAAATAATTATATAAAACATTCAAGGATTTTATATAAAGGTGTTTTGAGCTGTAAAAACAAGCCAGTGTCAGTATTGAATCATGATATTCACGACAGTCTTCTACATTTAGTTGCTAAATGTCACAGTGACTTATCCTGTCTGTTTCTCATAGTTCTTAGTACTCCAATTAGAGAACTATGTACATGTCTTCCTGAAATACATATGTATATAGGTTTTCTTTGATACCACAATTGTTTTCATTCTAAGCACATAAAACAGCAAGTTAAGCCCGCCAAAACAGTTTTCAATGGACTGGAACATATAGATTGAAAAATTCTTTAATCTGAAGTGTTTCTGTCAGGTTAATGAATTAGAGTAATAAAATCTTATTGAAAATACCTGCCTGTGAAAAGGAGGCTATACAAAATCAATGGGAAGGAAAATATGTAGGTGACAAACTGTAAATTTTCTGAATGAAAATTAATCTGTCTGATATAAACAATGTTTACTTATTAAGAGTATTTCATTATAAAATATGCTGATGTAATCTTGCTTATCTATGTATTTGTTTTGTTTACATGTTGTTAAGAATAAATGTAAATGCTTTTATGGAGAGAAAAAAAACATCTAATATCATTTTATCAATTCTCAAAATACCCCAAAATGATACATTTTATATTAGATATATTCCAAATTAGGATAATGTAAGATTCAGGGTCTGGTGTCATGGACAGAGTAGATTCAACAGTGGAAAAAAATAAAATGTATTCAGTTTTCTTATAATTTCAAATAGCAATGGGTTTTGAGCTATATAAAGTGATAGAATAATTTCACATTGCTGAATAGACAGTTTCCTAGAAAATAGATATATTTATTAACATTTATAATGAAATGAAATTGTATTTGATTTTTATTCCTGAAAAGTAGAAAACATCTCTCAGTGATTTCTATTGAACTTTATGTTAAAGTTGAACACAGACTTCCCTGAGTCACAAACTGAGAACTTTATTACTGTGACAACAGTAAAATATAAGCTTTGATAGTATACTACTTAGAGAGCCAAATCAATGTCTCATGTTGAAATTATAAGCCCTTCTTAGTGCTTTAAATGAGAAGAAGAGAGAATGTGAGAGACTGAGACAGATTTGATTGAGCTTCGTAGACTTTGCATACTTCTTTTAAAGAACAAGAAGTTTTTTATTTCTAAACTCCTGCTCTTGTCAAATAATCCCACTTGTAACTTTATGCTCCCATAGAACAGCATTAAACTGACACCCTGCAGGGGTTATTAGATTCCCTTTAGTGATTTTGTTTGTTTTCCAATCATCTGTATTCTTCCATTTCTATTGCTTTCTCAAAAAAATAGACAAACAAATAAACAAATAAATAAAAAGCTTTCTGGAAATTTAACTGTGAAAGTAAATATTCTACTGTGATTAACTTTAGATGTTCATTCCTTTATCACTAGTATATTGCAAAAAGAGCTGTGCTTTTATTTTTGTTGTTGTTTTTACTGTCCTTTATAAACATTTATTCACACAAAAAAACCTGATTTCACTGTTTCGAAGATTGATATAGGACATTAATGCTAACAATTGTCCTGGCCATAACAATTGTTATGCCCAATTTTGTGTAGTATTAAGTAGGTCTTTGAGGGAACAAGAATATCAGTCTATATTCTTGGTTGCACCAAAAACCAAAAAACCATATGAAATATTCAAAAATAAAAATTGAGGAATTATAAGGAGACTTGCATTAAAATTTGTGCTTATGTATTAACAAAGTTTAAATATGAAAAATAAAACAATTGTTTCTATTTATGTCATAAGTGAATGGCCTATTCTTCAATTATTTGACTAAATATTTTAACAATTAATAATTTACCTATTAATTGACAAAGTGATCCCTAATTTTATTTGGAAAAAAAAACCTACATAAAACTAATCCAAAATATGTGGAAAAATATATTAATATTTAACTTGTACTTTTTATCTATTGGTAATGAATTTACGTTATTTGGACAAGAAATCATAGTATTTCCATATCAAATATTTACTTCAAATTACATATTGGAAATATGACAAACAAAAACCAAACATCAGTTTAGAAAAGTGTAATTCAGTAAATGTTTTTTAAGAAAATTTGCTATTTGAAGAAGGATACATTTACATATTTATATCCTATAACACAATAAAATAGATTTCAGATATATCAAAGTTTAAATGAAAAAAAGATAAGTAAAAAACAATTTGAAAACTTTTTATTATGAGACAGTCTTACTAACAAACAACTGAAAAGTGCCACATAGAAAAATTTTGATCAATTTGATCATGAAATACTTGAATTTTGGAGTCCCACATGACAATACAAACAAAATAAAAAAATGCAAATACACATGATTAAACTGGTAAAATGTTTTTTGAAAACAGTGTAAAAGAGGCTGCTATTACTAAAGTACAAGTACTTGATTTTTGAACAAGAAACAATTGGTTATTTCAAACAAAATATAAAAGAGGTGTCATAAAGACCAAATAATAAATTATTACAAAAACATTCTACCTCACTACTAATAAAATTAGTAAACAACAAAAATATCAGGCAGATACCACCTTATAGTTTTGATAAGAAATCAACATAGTACAACTTTCATGTATTCACTTTAAAACACTGTTTCCTGAGGAAATAATCAGAGTTGAGCACAAATATACATGTAAAATACATAAATATGAAACAGTACAATGGTATTTTAAATTAATATTTTAAAATTGTTTTAATAGAATATTTAATTCCATCGGAATTATGTTCATTGTTCATAATATATTAAATGGCAATGTAGGGAAAAATCAAATTATATATATAATATTGTATACTATATGAATATATTATAATATATATTTAAGGTGTTTAGATCTCCGGGTCATAAGATTGTGGGCAACTGTGAAAATGTCTAGATTTAACACTACATTTGTACACTCTATAAAATAAATAATTAGAAAGATATAGAGATCTAAAAGGCCAGTCACACTATCAAACTTCTAATATGAGGTGGTCATACACCAAGTAGTCAAGGACAACAAATGTATTATTAGCTCGCTGAATTTCAAGCAATTAAATTTTCTTTTTTCCCCCCCCCAATATTCATTGAACTATGTTAGGCAATTAGTTGGGACATCATAGACCTGCAAGGCTCTCCCTTTTGTTGAAGAGGCAAACTAAATCAAGATGAAATAAAATAACAGTATAAGGCTTCAAAATGCGTAGAAATAATACATGAGACCTGGAAATAAACTGTTAAAAGATACTAGAGCAGCCTTGGGAAAGGTCTAATGAAAAACTCCCGGAATATATCTCTAAAACAAACCAAGGAAAGACAAGTGCGTGCTAAGTAGAGAATAATAACACAATACATTTAGATACATAAGCTTATTTTTCCTTGAAGATTAAATTTTGGTTTAATTGGTTCCCTTTTTTATATGCAGTGTTTTATTTCACCAAGAAGTCAAAGAAATGAAAGAATGTGATTTTAATGAAATGTGGCACGGTGCTGGCCCCTACCAGTCTCCTGGAGAGGAAGGATTTCCCTGGGGAGAGTGGGAGAAAGAACACAGAGCTTTATTAGAACATAGATTCAGAAGATCAAGAGTCAGAGACACTGTTTGAGGGCTTGCCAAACGAGCTGTCTAGGCATGAGGTCACCAGGAAAACAATTGTGCTATTAGAGGAGGAGAATATATGAAAAACAAAACAAAACAAAACAAAAAGACCTTGAAATCAGAATCATTAAGAGGTAACTAAAATTAAACAAATGGACTAAAATAAATGCAAGGGCCAGAGATGACAGTTCTTAAGGCTTAGATAATTTAGTGCTCTGCAAAAGTTTTGGGAAATTTGAAAGTCACACCAGTTCCTGGGGTAAGTTTTGATTATAATGAGTCTAAAACAATGCAGAGTTCTTAAGTGAAATGGATTTGTGGGCACCTCTAGCTCAGGGAGAGCTTTACAAAAGGATGCAAAAACCTTGACTGTGTATTCTGTCTCTCCTGCCTCTGATCAATCAGGAGTGACTTCTGGAAACACCTTTCTGTGAATAGAAACAAGCTCTTGGCTGGCTTATTACTGAGCCACAAGAGCAGTGTTATGTAGGTCTTGGTGGAAGAAATAGAAATGCATTAGAAGACAGTTGCACATGGTCATGCTGTGTAGTAATGGCCATGCGGTTGTTAAAAAACATCCCCCCAATAACTGCATCTTAAAAGTCACCAAAGAAGAAATAATGTTGAGTGTTTTTCATGTTAAAACTATTTTTTTTGTACTCTACAATAATGTTATTGCTGACATCTGTGAAGATTTACAAAAAATACGATGTTTAATGTCGGCTTGTCAAATCTAATATTCTCTCTGTCCTTAACACTTCTTTGAAAACATGCTTGCTTTCATTGATTTTTTTTGGAAATAATTATTTTTGTGGCAGTTATTCTAAACACATTTTTTTAAAAGCCAACACAAATCAGTTTTTGAAGTGTTTTCTGTCCCGCTAGAGAAAAAAAAATCCAAGTACCATTTTCAGAGCCAGTCTCTGTTCAAATATAATTAACTTGTAGTGTTTGGAAACCTCTCTGTGAACATTCAGTAGTGAAGGGAAGATGTGACCCTGTTGAGCTGTAGTGTCCTGCAGGCCTCGATAGGCATGAAGCTGCCTTTTACTTATTTGTATTTAAACTTTTCATTTTGAAACAATTTTAGTTTTGCATAAAGTTGAAAAGAAAATACAAATATCTTCTGTAAAATACGTAACCACTTTCTCCCATTGGTAACAATTTACATTACTTTGGTATATTTGTCAAAACTTAGAGACTGACTTTAATATATTACTATTACCTAAACTCCAGACTTCCTTGGGATTTCACCACTTTTTCTATTGATGATCTTTTACTGTTTCTTGATATAATTCATGTTTCCTAATCCCTTTGGGCTGCTATAATAAAAATATTATACTGGGTAGGGCAGCTTAAACAACATTTATTTCTCACAGTTTTGGACGCTGGATGTCCAAGACCAAAGTGCCAGCAGATTTTTTGATGAGGGTTTGTTTTCTCGTTCATAGATGGCTGTCTTCTGGTTTTGTCTTCACATGGCAGAAGGGGCAAGGGAGTTCTCTGAAGACTCTTTTATAAGGGTAATTTCCATTCATGGTACTCAAAATGCTTTCACATTGGTGACTGGATTATAACATATACTAGAGGCCTGTTGCATGAAGATTCATGCAACAGCCCTTCCTTCCCCTGGCTGCTGGCACCGGTTTTCCTCTGGCACCCGGGACCCAGGACGGAGGCTTGGCTTCTCCACTCTGGCTGCAGCGAGGCTTGGCTTCTCCACTCCGGCTGCAGCGGAGAAGTCAAGCCTCTTCAGTCTTCATCTTCAGTCAGTCGTCTTCAGTCTAAGCTTCACGCCTGCATATGCAAATTAACCGCCATCTTTGTTGGGTTAATTTGCATACTCATCCTGATTGGCTGGTAGGTGTAGCAGAGTAACACCAATTTGCATGTTTTTCTTTTATTAGTGTAGACTAGAGGCCCGGTGCACAAAAATTTGTGCACTTTCGGGGGGTGTCCCTCAGCCTGGCCTGTGCCCTCTCACAGTCTGGGACCCCTCGGGGGATGACCATCTGCTGGCTGAGGCCTGCTCCCCAGGGGATTGGGCCTAAGCTGGCAATCAGACATCCCTCTGGCAGCCCGGCAGCCCTCGGGGGATGTCCACTTGCCAGAGGGGAGCAGACCTAAGCTGCAGTCGGACATCCTTAGCGCTGCTGAGGAGGCAGGAGAGGCTCCCACCACCACCGCTGTACTGGCAGCCATCTGCCGGACTTGTGGCTGAGCAGAGCTCCTCCATGTGGGAGCTCACTGACCACCAGAGGGCAGCTCTTGCATTGAGCGTCTACCCCCTGGTGGTCAGTGTGTGTCATAGTGACCAGTCATTCCCAGTCTTTCTGCTGTTAGGGTCAGTTTGCATATTACCCTTTTACTATATAGGATAGAGGCCTGGTGCACTGGTAGGGGCCGGCTGGTTTGCCCTGAAGGGTGTCCTGGATCAGGGTAGGGGTCCCGCTTGGGTGCCTGGCCAGCCTGGGTGAGGGGCTGATGGCTGTTTTCAGGCTGCCTGTACGCCCTTCATGGTGGAGGTCCCCACTGGGGTGCCTGGCCAGCCTGGATGAGGGGCTGATGGCTGTTTTCAGGCTTCCCGCATCCCCTTTAGCATGGGGGTCCTCACTGGGGTGCCTGGCCAGCCTGGATGAGGGGCTGATGGCTGTTTTCAGGCTGCCTGTACACCCTTCATGGTGGAGGTCCCCACTGGGGTGCCTGGCCAGCCTGGATGAGGAACTGATGGCTGTTTTCAGGCTGCCTGCACATCCTTCATGGTGGGGGTCCCCACTGGGGTGCCTGGTCAGCCTGGATGAGGGGCTGATGGCTGTTTTCAGGCTTCCCGCACCCCCTTTAGGGTGGGGTCCTCACTGGGGTGCCTGGCCTGTCTGGATAAGGGGCTGATGGCTGTTTTCAGGCTGCCCGCACCCCCTTCATGGTGGGGGTCCCCACTGGGGTGCCTGGCCATTCTGGATGAGGGTCTGAGGGCTGTTTTCATGCGGGCCTAGCCTGCAACTGAAGCTCCCAGTCTCTCCTTTATTTCTTTTTTTTTATTCTGAGATTTATTTATATTCTGTAATTGAAACTTTGTTGCGGCTCCAGCTCCGAGGCCGGCTGGCTGAAAGCAGGTATCTGGGGTTTGTTTAGCTTCTATAATTGCAACATTGTTGCTTAGAGTACAGCTCAGAGCCCAGCCGCGGCAGGCCGGGAACCTTGGCTTTCTCCATCGCCGGGGCAAGCAAGCCTCCTGTTCGCTTCAGCTGTCTGGCTGCCGGCGAGCATCTTGGTTGGCAGTAAATTTGCATATCACCCTGATTAGCCAATGGGAAGCATAGCAGAGGTATGGTTAATTACCATATTTGTCTATTATTAGATAGGATTATATATTGATTTCAGAGAGAACGGGAGAGAGAAAGAGATAGAAACATCAATGATGGGGAAGAATCATTGATTGGTTGCCTCCTACACATCCTACACTAGGGATCAAGCCTGCAACTCAGGCATGTGCTCTAACTGAAAATCAAACAGTGACTTCTTGGTTCATAGGTTGAGGCTTAACCACTGAGCCATGCTGGCCTGGGACATATATTATTATTTTTTATTTATCTTTATTGTTGAAAGTATTATAGATTGTCACCTATTTCCCCCTGTTGATCCCCTCCCCACATTCTCACCACCACCCCCCAGGCCTATTGAAGGAAGACAAATATACTTTCTATAGCACCAGGGTTTTACATTTCATTTAGTCCTCATATCTCCCCAGTCCCCTCTGGTCTGTAATAGTTTCTCAATCTTTCCTTAGTTTTTGTGTCCTTGGCAGTCTTAAATAATGTTATCCCCTAGAATATTCCAAACTGAGTTTTTTAAATATGTCTTTTTTTTTTATACGATTCATTTTATGGGATTTTGAAAAGAATACCATAGAGTTGAAATGGCCTTGTCATCACCTCATATGGGAAGGTAGATGGTAGCCACATGACATCGCTGATGATGTTAATCTTCATCACTTGTTCAAGGTGCTATTTGCCAGGTTTCTCCACTATAAGTTTACTAATTTTCCCTTTTCTTATTTTGTATTTTGAAAGCTAGTCACTGTCTGGTGAACCCTCAGGGCGTGAGCTGTAGTTGGGATATCAACCCCAATTCTTAAAGGGAGTATCTACAAATCTATACTCCCTCTGCAAGAAAATTATTTTCTTCTACATTTATTTGTTTACTTGGTAATTTATTTATATCAGTAGCATTATTTTATGAAAAATTATAATCTAACTAGAGGTCCGGTGCACGAATTCATGCACCGGTGGGGTTCCTTGGCCAGATATCGGGGCCGATCAGGGCTGTCTCGCCCAGTCCCAATCGGGGCCCGCAGCCAGGGGCTGGGGGGAAGAAGAGACCATGGGAGGTTGGCCAGCTGTGGGAGGTTGGCTGTGGGTGCGCACTGACCACCAGGGGGCAGCTCCTGTATTGAGTGTCTGCCCCCAGGTGATCAGTGCGTGTCATAGCCATCAGTCGGTCACTTAGGCTTTTTATATATATATATATATATAGATATTCCATTTATTTTGTTGCTCAAATTGTCCAATTTTTGGATATTGGGGATTCTTATGAACCTTTGATGTGCCCTCATTAAAAAAGAATGTTAATATTATTGCAAGATGCTCCAGACTTATCTTGAATCGTCTCTGCCTCAACCTTAAAATCAGCCATTAATCCAAAGATTATGTATCAGAGAAGATCATTCAGAAACCAAGATCTGGGTATTGCCTATGCACCTTTCTACTGGGGTATCCTTGTTTCTAGGCCTTCCCAACAGACAGAACCAGAGAATATGTGTACACTAACCTATGAATACACAGACATTTACCATTGTTTCTATAGCTATCTATCTATCTACCTATCTACCCATCTATGTAATTAATCATGAGTTCATATCAATGTCTCAAGCTCTAATTCAGTGCCAAAACATACATTCTGTCCTTCATTTCTTGTTTATTTGAATTTTCTTCTTTCACAATGAGAAACCTGACTTCTACCATCCAGTCTCCATTTATTTAATGTTCACCCCCAGTATACATGTAAGGCAGTTTTAGAATTGCTGCCTATACCCCTGTACCTAGGAAGGTTTTTTTTTTCTTTTTTTAGAGAGTATATGCAACTCTATGTATGCTTAAACTTTTTCTATGGCTTCCCATTATCTTTAAGAAAAGTGAATTTCTTGGCACAGGTTAGAAAAGGGCCCTAGCTTATCTAACCTTGTCTATTTCTGCAACTCCATCTGCAGCTTTTCCTCCTATTTTGCTTCTTAACTCAATCTCCACACGTCTTTTCAAGCTCAATGACTGTACTATTCTCTTTCCTGTCTTGGAGCATTCACAACTGGTATTATTCTCTCCCATTGTGTGACAGCAGGCATGTTTTACAATATAATGAAGTAAATACTGTTAACTTAATAAATAAGAATGTTTTATGTAGCTGGTATTCTCTCTGCCTTTTCTCTCCCACTGCCATTTTACCTAACTATATGGTACACACCATGACATTCCGTGCTTAAACTTCACTTTCTCAAAAAAATCTTTCTAAAACCATTCTTTTCCTACTATATTCTCCTTTGGACCCAGCTGTGTTTTCTTCAGTTTACTCAGCGATTATCTTGTTAATTGTTCTTTGTCTTCCTTTCCCAGTCAATAGAAAGGAAGTTTCTGGACTGATTTTTCCTTTTTCCTGTTTTGGTCCCCAGTGCTGCTTATATGATCTTGTCCATACTAGGAACCCGGTAGTTATTTGTTGAATGAATGAAAGAATGAATTAAATAGGGGAAAGATTAGATACGGAACATGTGCAGGCAATGGAGCAGCTACTGAGATTAAGGGCAGATTTCTCTGTGGACTCTTTATCTGGTATCTTCAGCTGGAGGCAAAGGCACCCTGGGGTACTTCAAGGAACAAGGTGGAAATTGTCTGTGAAAATGTCATTAACTCTTTGAGTCAGCAAGAATGCCATTGAAGACTTAATCTTGAGGTTCCACAACTTTTCAAACAATTCAGTAGAAGCTTTCAACAGACCTGGGAAAACTTTTGAAAAAAACTTATGTGTTGATTGGTGGAGAAAAACAAAAGCCCTTATATATTTGAAGTTTGCCAAATTATCCAATTTCACTTTTTATGTTTTCACTCTTAACTGTCTTACATGTGAGTCCTCTGAAAGCCAAAAGCACCTAAATCTGCGCAATTTCCTCTCCTCATTAATGTGACTTTACTATTCATTCTCTTCATCATCACGACTTTCCTCCTTCTGCAGACCTTTGCCCAGGAAAAAAGAGTGGCAAATAACTTTATTATTTATTTTAGGACCTACCTGAAAGGCCCATAAATTTTTCAATAGAACATGCCAAAGAACAGTTTAGACCAAAAACTTTGACCCCCTTGCCTCACCTAATCATATCCACCAGTCATAACCTATTATATTATGATCCTTATGTGATCTTAAGGATCATAATGTAATGAAGACTTTATTAAAGTGTCATCTTAAAGCAAATTTATTAAAGCAAATTTCAAAATCTCATAAATATTTTGAATTTGCCCTTGCTAAGAATTTATGGAGATGGCGATTTTCCTTACTAGAGTAAGCAATATCTCATCAAGTTGTTTTGGTGATGCTTTAGGAAAACCATATACAGCAGTTCTCATACTAGTATGTTTATATCCAATTGTTTTTATTAGCCAATACATTTAAAAATACATCATTAATTACATACCATTTTTATGGACCCAAAGTACATAAATAGCAAAAATTATTTTATCACCTTTAAGGATGATTACTAAGTCATTTAATATTGAAAATAGTTTTTAATTTAATGATAAATATATATAATAGAACTAGAGGCCCGGTGAACAAAATTTGTGCAAGTGTGGGGGGGTACCTCAGCCCAGCCTGCACCCTCTCCAATCTGGGACCCCTTGGAGGATGTCTGACTGCCTCTTGCAATCTGGGACCACTGGCTCCTAACCACTCACCTGCCTGCCTGCCTGATCGCCCCTAACCACCTCTGCCTGCCTGCTTGATCACCCCTAACTGCTCCCTTGCTGGCCTGATTGCTCCTGCCTCTGCATGGACCCACACCCAGAACCCAGGATTCCCTCCTCCAACCAGGTGCAGGCACACAGGACTCAGGCTTCCCTCCCTCTGGCCAGCTGCAGGCACCCAGTGCCCGGGCCGGCTTTGCCAGGGCCAGCCGCAACTGAAGGCTCCCAGGACTGTGGGATGGGCGCCTTGTTCCTCTCCCAGGCCTCAGCCACAGGTGCTGGCTCTCAGGACCATGGGGCAGGTGGCTAGTCCCTCTCCCAGCCCGCAGGCACAGGCGCTGGTACCCGGGACCACGGGGTGGGTGGCTTGCCCCTTTCCCAGGGCCGCAGCCTGGACGGTCCCCATTCCTCTCTCGTGAGCTCATTTGTGCCTGGCTGGTCCCCATTCCTCTCTCCCAAGCTCATTTGGGCCTGTCTGGTCCCCATTCCTCTCTCCCCAGTGTTGAGTGTCTGAGCCGTTACAGTGTAATGGCATGAGGGCGTGATGACCATTTGCATATTAGCACTTTATTATATAGGATGGTAATATCATTTTCCCTGAATAGTTGATAAATGCTTTTTCACTTGAGTACAATGCCAAAGAATGTTTTAATGTAAACATATTACTATTGTAAAGTCTTTGAATGTGTTGTTTAAATTTATTGAAAATACTGCATTTTTAAAATGACAATCATATCATGTGCACTATGAGAGTTGGGAACATGCCTTTCTTACCTTTTACTTAGTGGTGTGGCCATTTAGAATGCTGACCTATGAAACTTTTAATTTTCACTTACTTTGCAGAGTATTCTAACAATAACTCAACATATGTATTAAAATTTTATTTCACAAAATAAAAGCAAATGACTATCAGTCAATACATTTTAACCATGAATGAAATGAATGGAGCAGCAAGCTATGTATTAACTGCCCAATTTACTGGCTAGAGTACAATAAATGCCACTGTCCCTGCCTCCCAGGGACTGGTGATACAAATCATACAGCACAATGTCACTGTCAAGTCCAGTGTCATGTTCATGCCTTATGCTTAGAAAAAACATTAACCAGAGGTCTAGGATCGTGGATTTTATTCCTGTTCTATCTTTAACTTCCTCTGTAGCTTTGATGAAATAAAATCACTTTTCAGCCTTCCTGTGTTGAAAATGAGAAGATTGGATTAGATCATTGGTTTTCCAGTTGTTTTCTACAGAGACACTTCAAGGGGACTTTGAGAGGAGGGTAATGACTCCAGTAAGAGGAACCCCTGACTTGCCAGTGCTTCAAATAGAGATTCTGTACTTTTTCCTCTTTTTTAAAAAATTGTACTTTGGATTTCTGAGGTCACTGTCATTTAAAGCAAAAACAGCACATAAACAAAAACAAAAGAGACATTTTATCAAATATAACAAACAATAAATATAACAAACAATAAACTTCAAGGTGGATAGTCAAAATATTTCTCATAGAACATAATAATAATGATGTAATTTGTTCAGTCCTTATAATATTACAGACAATTAAAAGTACTCTCTGATTTCATTTTGGGAAGAACACTGAAAGGCAGCTCTTATTATCATGATTTTTACAGAAAAGGAAATGGGATATCAGAGAGATAGATTCTCAATTATCCAATCCTCTAATATTGTGAGAGGGAGCATACTTGTGGCAGGTGCCTTGTTAGGTGTGTTTAGATTATATGCTCAAAATACCCTCTAGATCCATGAATGTAGCAAACTCCAGAACTGGAGTTGGAGTCCAGAATGGCGGACAACAAATGCTTCATCAATTCTAATGATAACAATGAGACTGCTGCCCTTAAGAATAATGATCTAGCTCACCTTAATTTGAACACACACTCTGCAAAACACTGCATAGCAATCATTTTTATCTAATTTCACAATACAATGGTTTAGAATCTTCAATTATTTCCACTTTAAGGATGAGGAAGCTGAAGTTTAAAAAAAACAGATTCAGAGACAGAGAAACATTGATCAGATGCTCAGAGGGAAGGTAGGGGAGGGAGGGGGTAAAAGGTAGAGATCAACCAAAGGACTTGTATGCATGCATATAAGCATAACCAATGGACACAGAAACCAGGGGTGTGTGGGCATGAACGGGAGTGGGGTGAGGGGGCAATGGAGGGGCAGTTAAGGACACATATGTAATACCTTAATCAATAAAGAAAAAAAAGCTAAGTAATTTACCTAGGGCTGAGATCAGAGGGCTAATAAGGGGCAGAGCTGAAGTTTAATTCTAAACCGAGACCAGAACTTCCTTTAAACCATATACCCTCCTGGTTAATTTATTACCACACTGCCACCCAATAAAATTTAAAAGGTGGTTAAAAGTAATGGAACTTGAGAGCTGCCACTCCCAACTTCAAGAGATACTGTAAAGTTACCATAATCAAAACAGTGGGATATTAGGTGAAGAACACAAAAATAGACCAGTGGGACAGAATAAAGTGTCCAGAAAGAAATCCACATAACTGTAGTCAATGATCTTTGACAAAGAAGTGAAGACAATACAAAGAAGCAATGAAAGGAGTCTTTTCAACAAATAGTGTTGGAACAACTGGACATCCACCTGCAAAAAAGAAAATGAATCTTGACACAGTCCTTAAACCCTTCACAAAAGTTAGCTCAAATGGAACACAGACTAAACTGTAAATTGCCAAACCACTACATTCCTGGAAGATAATTCACAAGAAAGTGTACATTACTTTGGGTTTATAGATGACTTTTTAGATACGACACCAAAGGCAAGAGCCATGAAAGAAAGAATTGATAAGCTGGACTTCACTAAAATTAAAACCTCTGCTCCATGAAAGACACTGTTAAAATAATGAAAAGACAAGCCACAACTGTAAGAAAACTTTGCAAAAGACATATTGGATAAAGGATTGTCACCCCAAAATACAAAGAACTCCTACAATTCAATAATAAGAGAACACAAAAACCAATTAAAAAATGGCCCAAAGTCCTTAAGAGATACTTAAGCAAAGTAGATACACAGAGGACAAAGACACGTATAAAATACATTTCGCATCATATCATACAAGGGAAATGTAATTGAAATAATAAATAACATTTTGCATATCCTATATAATAAAAGGCTAATATGCAAATTGACCGAACAGCGAAACAACTGGTTGATATGACACACACTGACCACCAGGGAGCAGATGCTCAATGCAGGCTCATGGCTGGCAAGTGCAATGGTGGTGGCGGGAGCCTCTCCCCTAGGGCTCCCAGACTGTGAGAGGGCACAGACTGGGCTGAGGAAGCCCCACCCCACCCCGAGTGGGCAAATTTTGTGCACCAGGACTCTAGTATTTATATAAATGTAGCATATGTGCTTCTGAGTTCATGCTGGTATAAATATTTGTAAAATAATTGTTCAAGTACATTAACTGATTAACTTAGGAATTTTCAATGTTTCTCTTGGTTAAGAGTCACACCAACAAAGATTGAATGTTTTTTCTTTAATGTTCTTTACTCTAACTGAGGTGTAAAAAATATTATAAAAATTTAAATAAGCAGCCTGCCAGTGTGGCTCAGTGGTTGAGCATCAATCTATGAACTAGGAGATCATGGTTCAATTCTCAGTCAGAACACATGCCTGGGTTGTGGCTCAGTCCCCAGTGTGTGGGAGGCGGCTGATCAATGATTCCCTCTCATTATTGATGTTTCTATCTCCCTCTCCCTCTCCTTTCCTATCTGAAATCAATACAAAATATATTTAAAATTTTTAAATAAACAAATGACTATACAGTCTTAGAATTTAAAGTAACCAATGATGAGATACTACTACACAACTATTAGAATAGCCCAAATCCAGAACACTGACAGCACCAAAGGGTGGTGAGGATGTGGAAGCAATCACATGTTTCTATCTCCCTCTCCCTCTCCTTTCCTATCTGAAATCAATACAAAATATATTTAAAATTTTTAAATAAACAAATGACTATACAGTCTTAGAATTTAAAGTAACCAATGATGAGATACTACTACACAACTATTAGAATAGCCCAAATCCAGAACACTGACAGCACCAAAGGGTGGTGAGGATGTGGAAGCAATAGGAACTCTCAGTCCTTGCTGGTGGGAATATAAAATGGTCCAGCCACTTTGGAAGACGATTTGGCAACTTCTTACATAACTAAACATACTATAAGATCCAGCAATTATGCTTCACGGTATTTACCCAAAGGATTTGAAAATTTATAACTGCTCCAAAACCTCCACACAGATGCTTATAGCAGTCTTATTCATAATTGCCAAAACCATGAAGCAACTAAGATGCCCTTCAGCAGGTGAACTAATAAACTGTGGTATATCCCGACCATGTATATGACCTCAATTACACATGTTAAGAAAACCAAATTCATAAAAATAGAGAATAAATTGTTTTGGGAGAATGGGTGAATGTAGTTAGGTATTTTATAAACTTTCATTTATAGAATAAATAAATTCTGGAAATGTAATAAGTATCAAAATACTGTGGTTGACCAAAGGGTAGTGGGAAGAAGGAAACTTCAAAAAATGTAAAAAGTAGTAAATGAGCAACCTTTTGGCTGTATTGGCTTTTTTTGTCTCAGGTCCTGTTTCTGCCTTACTCAGAGCAGTAAGAAGCCGCTGTCAAGCCTTACTTGCTCTCCATAGCAGGTACTTAAAACAAAGAATTTGAACAGCTAATGGCCTGGGATCAATAGTCATATATCCATTGCACACAAACATTCCCCTGCAGAAGCATAAATCCATTGCACACTGCCCATTGCACACCATCAGAACTCCTGTTTCTACTGATTTTTTTTGCCTGCTTTGTATACAATGATTTTTACCCTGATGACTACTAATGAAGGTTTAAAAAAAAAACAGTCCAGCCAAAACCGGATTGGCTCAGTGGATAGAGCGTCGGCCTGCGGACTGAAAGGTCCCAGGTTCGATTCCGGTCAAGGGCATGTACCTGGGTTGCGGGCACATCCCCAGTAGGAGATGTGCAGGAGGCAGCTGGTCAATGTTTCTCTCTCAT
>NW_005370610.1:2924752-2956448 GCF_000412655.1 Myotis brandtii
TCTCTGTAAAAAATCAATAAAATATATTAAAAAAAAACACTCCACATGTTTCTATCTCCCTCTCCCTCTCCTTTCCTATCTGAAATCAATACAAAATATATTTAAAAAATTTAAATAAACAAATGACTATACAGTCTTAGAATTTAAAGTAACCAATGATGAGATACTACTACACAACTATTAGAATAGCCCAAATCCAGAACACTGACAGCACTAAATGGTGGTGAGGATGTGGAAGCAATAGGAACTCTTAGTCCTATTAGGCATGTGGCCTAATGAATTATCATTGTGGTCTAAACTAAAACTGTTTCCAGCCCTGGCTGGTTTTTCTCAGTGGTTAGACGCAGCCGTGGGCAAACTACGGCCCGCGGGCCGGATCCGGCCTGTTTGAAATGAATAAAACTAAAAAAAAAAAAAGACCGTACCCTTTTATGTAATGATGTTTACTTTGAATTTATATTAGTTCACACAAACACTCCATCCATGCTTTTGTTCCGGCCCTCCGGTCCAGTTTAAGAACCCATTGTGGCCCTCGAGTCAAAAAGTTTGCCCACCCCTGGCTTAGAGCACTGGCCCCAAGGACTGAAGGATCTTGGGTTTGATTCCTGGTTAGGGCACATCCCTGGGTTGTGGGCTTGATCCCAAATAGGGTGTGTGCAGGAGGCAGCTGATGAATGATTATCTCTTATCATTAATGTTTCTATTTCTCTTTCCCTCTCCCTTCCTCTCTCTGAAAGCAATAAAAAAAATCTCTCTATATATAAAGAAGTAATATGCAAATTAGGCCAGGATGCCATAATTGTGATTGGTGATGAAAAGTGGATTTATTTTGAGAATCCTAAAGGCACAAAATCATGGGTTGATCCAAGTCAACCATCAACATTGACTGCAAGGCCAAATCGTTTCTGAAAGAAGAGAATTCTCTGCATTTGGTGGGATCAGGAAGGTGTGGTGTATTATGAGCTTCTAAAACCAGCTGAAACCATTAATACTGATCACTACCGACAACAAATAATCAACCTGAACCACGCTTTGATCGTGAAATGACCAGAATGGGCCAGAAGACAAGGAAAAGTAATTTTGTTTCATGATGACGCACCATCACACACTTCAAAACCAGTAAAAGACACATTAAAAGATCTTGCCTGGGAAGTATTAACCCACCCGCCGTATTCACCAGACCTTGCTCCTTCAGATTCCCACTTGTTCTGATCGCTGGCACATGCACTTCCTCAGCAGCACTTCAAAACGTATGAAGAAGTGGAAAATTGGGTCTCTGGATGGTTTGCCTCAAAACAAGAAAAGTTCTATTGGGACGGTATCTACAAATTACCTGAAAGATGGGGGAAATGTGTAGCTAGCGATGGACATTACTTTGAATAAAGCACTTTTGATGTTTCTCTTGAAATTATCCTGTTTTCTTTGGTTACAAAATTCACCATTATTAACCTGTACACCTAGTACTTTTCTACATTTATCAAAACTTGTTTTCTTAGAAATCTATTCATAAAACCACAGTACATTATGTTTTTATTCTCTCAAATTGGAAGCCGAAACTAAAACTTGCAGAAGGGTAAAAAATGAATCGTTGAAAAATTCAAGTTAGCATTTCTCTACATTACAGCAAATACACACATTTTCTCTCTATGGGTAACACACGGTGTAGACAGGTGTTAGTATTAATAACTACAAGCAATTTGCATATTTTATAAACAAGTTTGCATATGTACCATAATTCCTAACACTCCATACAAAAATTCTCACAGATGCACCTCTCTCATATAAAAATATGTGTAAAACTTTCTAACAGATACCAAAACACTCCAGCAGTAATGCTGACTGTAGGAAAGCCCAGGCCTACTTATTCACTAAACCTGCAATGCAGAATTTATGCAATCAATTAAATCCCTTGCAAGTTAAACTCCACCACAGGATTCAAAAGGTAACTCTTGGAAATGAGAATTAAATGAACTTTGTAAAGCTAAGATATTTTAAACAATAACGGCATGCGTTTTGTGTGTGTTTTTAAGGCTATAATGATTAAAACTTTTTTTTTTCTATCTGGTGTTGTGTTGGGGAGGCATGGGTACAGGGAGTCACTCATTCTTCCCTTTGTTTATTTTCTGGCCAGCAGCCAGTTAAGGCTGTAACGCTAGCCTGCGGAAATTGGTTGAGTAAATGGAGACAATGAACCAGGTGCAGTGGATGCAGATTAGGGAGGTTGAAATTATAGAGTTAGTGAGGTGTGATTCCATTGTTTCAGCTGAGGCATCAGCTCCTCCTGCTGGGAGGTGGGGTGTGGAGAGAAACACCACATCAATCAAACTACTTTTCCTGCCTATAACATGTTGGTTTCCATCTCGAATGCCCGTTTATATAGTAGGCATACCTCTAGGAACAGCTCTTTAAAGATTTTCTTTTTATCAGAGGTGTTGAATCACATGTGTCTTTCTTTTTCTCTCTTACCACACCTGTGTGTGCAGCGATGGATAGGTTTCACAAAATAATTTTGAGAGTTTCCAATAAAAGGAAGATCAGAAAGACATATGCACATATTTAATCTGAGTTCTGTTGGTGAAGCCTTACACTTTTACTTCATCATTAGCTATTATTCTTGTTCATAAGTTAAACATCATCACAAGATAATTTGATGGATTGATGACCCGTTTTGTTATCTGAATTTATAGCATGCCTCAGAAATGGTTGCTTATAAGACCTTTACAAGTAAATGGTTGGCATTGACATAATCTTAATGCTCTGAATATACAGAGGCTGGTATTTTTGGTTAATGATCCTTTCTTTGTATTTCAGAACATGTAAAATTACTGACATTATCAAGCAACTTCACACATGTTTCCCTGGCAAATGGTGTGGTTTGGCATCTATTCTTCCTTATGTGTGTCACTAAGGCATTCCTTTACCTAGTTTGAAAGGGTAATTTTACATTTTACTTACAAACCAATACAAGAAAATCAAAATGACAAATGACCTAAAATTCTGAATAAATTTAAGAAAAATTAATTTATATGTGGCTATTTGAAGGTATTAAATCACTAGAGGCTCAATGCACAAAATTCATGCAAGAGTAGGCCTTCCCAGCTGCAGGCTGCTGCCTCCATCCCTTGGCTGCAGCTCTGGCTTCATCTGGAAGGTCATCCGGAAGGACATCTGGACAGTCTTGGCCGTATGGTTCTTTTTCATATTATGTTTTATTATTATAGACTAGAGGCCCAGTGCACAAAAATTTGTGTACTCGGGGGGGTCCCTCAGCCCGGCCTGTGCCCTCTCACAGTCTGGGACCCCTCGGGGGATGTCCACCTGCTGGCTTAGGCCCACTCCCTGGGGGATTGGGCCTAAGCTGGCAGTCAGACATCCCTCTGGCAGCCCAGGAGCCCTCGGGGTATGTCCACTTCCCAGTGGTGAGCAGGCCTAAGCAGCAGTTGGACATCCTAGCGCTGCTGAGGAGGCGGGAGAAGCTCCAACCACCACCGCTGTACTGGCAGCCATCAGCCTGGCTTATGGCTGAGCAGAGCTCCCCCTGTGGGAGCGCACTGATCACCAAGGGGAAGCTCCTGCATTGAGCGTCTGCCCCCTGATGGTCAGTGTGTGTCATAGTGACCAGTCATTCCTAGTTGTTCTGCTATTAGGGTCAATTTGCATATTACCCTTTTATTATATAGGATAGAGGCCTGGTGCATGGGTGGGGGCCGGCTGGTTTGCCCTGAAGAGTGTCCCAGATCAGGATGGGGCTCTCGCTGGAGTGCCTGGCCAGCATGAGTGAGTGGCTGATGGCTGTTTGCAGGCTGGCCAAGCCCCCCAGTGGGGGCCATCAACCCCATGAGGGTGGGGCCAGCGTGGGTGTGTGGCTGATGGCTGTTTGCAGGCTGGCCACGGCCCCCAGCCACCGAAGCTTCCAGTGGAGGCTAACTGGAAGCAGGTATCTGGGATTTATTTATCTTTTATAATTGAAACTTTGGGCGTGGCTTGGGACATAGCAGAGGTGCGGTCAATTTGCATGTTTCTCTTTTATTAGATTGGATAGTTATATAAATCTCACTGTCCTGTATTTCTGAAGAACCCCAACAATTAAATTAGATATCCTCAGACTCACAACCCAGTTCCTATTTTGACAGGCTGACCAATGCCTGCCAGAGGCCAGTCTTCTTCAATTTTGCACATCCAGAATTTAAGGATCCTGAAGCCAAACGTGTTCCTGATGAAAAGCTCTCACCAGAGATGAGGGGCTGATGGCTGTTTGCAGGCTGGCCACAGCCCCTAGCCACTCAAGATCCCAGTGGAGGCTGGCTGAAAGCAGGTATCTGGGATTTATTTATCTTCTATAATTGAAACTTTGTTGCCTTTAGCAGAGGCTACAGCCGGCCAGGACAAGTGGGAAGCTTGGCTTCCTCCATCGCTGGGGCAACCAAGCCTCCTGCTTGCTCCAGCTCTGTGGCTGCCAGCCACCATCTTGGTTGGGTTAATTTGCCTATAGTCACTCTGATTGGCTGGTGGGTGTGGCTTGTGGGCGTGGCTTGTGAGTGTAGCGGAGGTACGGTCAATTTGCATGTTTCTCTTTTATTAGATAAGATGCTAAACAACTTTAAGCAATCATCAAACCTGACATTCTCTGAAACCTTCCATTTTGAAAGGTTCCTCAACACTGTTATTTAAACCTGGCTGAACTATTTCATCAACCCAATAGAAAACAACACTTATGCTATCTTGTTTAGATAGACATAAATTAAGTGAAGTACTAGTATATGAAATAGCTCACAGAACTGCAATGAAGCCTAGATAATCAGACTTAGAAAAAGTCTATGAAGCCAGAAAAAGATAACTAACTTGCACTTTTACTTAGAAGCAATGTCACCACCTTTGGACCAGATAATTCAAATTCCTTAGTACATGATTCCTTTACTAAGGGCTTTGTCAACGATGCCTATTTTAATCCAAAGAATCACCTATCACCCTCTACCACTCTCATCAAAATGGTCAAGGCATGTCCTCCTATTTCTGATTTTAAAATTATTGTTTCAAATGGGTGATTCCACCTGGAAGAGATTAAGTTTTTCTAATATATATTTTACATTTAAATGCAAAGGCTTCCAAGAAACTGAGATTTGGTTATATTCAGAGTGACCATTAACTCTCCAAATGCCTGATGCATATATTAAACTTTTCTAAAATATCACCAACTTACTTGTTTAATTTGACATTTCAACAAACCACTTTGTAATTTGTAAGATTGGTAATTTTAGTATTCTAGCTAAAAGCTTATGCTGGCATAGATTGTGAATATATGAATGTATACATCTTATGCCTGAAACTTAATAAAGTTAAGGGAAAAGTACAAGAGGAAAAAGGATGGCATCCTACTGTGCTAAAGAGTATACTGTACTCTGAAAAACCAATATATCCATACATTAAGCTCTCAGGATCATGTAAAGACCAGAATGCTACATAAAAATAGAGATCTATATCTCCATCATTCTATTCTGCTATTTCCTTTCTGCTTATATATACTAGTATTATCAGTCTTCAACTCCAAACACCAGCCTTCTGCACTTCACCATTAGAATCAACTCAAGCCTCCTTTTCCCTTTGCCAACAGCACAGGAAGAATTCTGGATGAGAATGGTCTTTCCAGGCTTAGAAATGGAACTAAAGGAGTGTCACTATTCAGCTCAGAGGCTATCATCAGATTTCTGAAATATTTAATATCATATTTGATCAATATTAATCCAGTTGATCTTTACCATATTTGGTCATCTACCTATTTTGCCTCAAGGATACTAAAATCCATTAATTAACACTATTCATCCTTGTGGACAAAGACACCATGATCTTTGTTCAGGCCTTGCCTCTGATTTATATGTGATGTTATTGGGTTTTGTCATTCCAAAATGCCAGTGTTCAATCCCATGTACTAAACTTCTACCACTAACTCTAGTCTACATGGGCAACTAGCTCCAGGTTCTCAAAGTTGCCAGTGAGCACCATCCTCTTCCCTCATCTCCCCATGGCTAGTATATTTCTTTGTCCTGTAATGAAGATGGTGTCCCCTGGGCTGTCCTGCAGAAAGCTGCAATAAATGGAATGCATTCTCATAGTGGGTTTAAGGATATATAAAATTCAATCCCATTCTACAATGTTCATCTCCTTAAGCCTCATACATCCTACCTGAATGTTATGCCAAGGAAGTTCTGGTATCTATACCTTGTTTACCATAACCTATCTTTACATTAAACTTTAATATATCATGTCAGGAAAATATTGGTAATGTATCCAGGTATTCTTGAACACCCTTATATTTAGAGACATGACTTCGTGTACCCATGACAATAAATGCTTTTTTAAAAAATATGTTTTTATTGATTTCAGAGAAGAATGAAAAGGGAGACAGATATAGAAACATCAATGATGAGAGAATCATTGATTGGCTGCCTCCTGCATGCCCTGCCAGGGCTGACCAGCAGACCTTGAGTGACGGATGAATAGATTACTCCAACACAACATTTGCTGTGAAAGGAGGGCTAAGGGACTGCCTGGCTAAAGGAACCAGACAGTCTCGATTGCCTGCTATGTTAGGCTTTTATTGTAGCAGCAGTTTGAGATAAAGTTTATCTTTTAGATACAATCAGTAGGGTAAGTAATATTGGGAGGACTCATGTGTTTGTAGTGTCTTTTAAGCAAGGACACCTAAAGATTAAGCATAAGGATTCCAGTAAACACCCGGCGTTCTGCACGTGCACAGACTTGTTTGAAAAGGTTGAGGAACAATTAGGGGTGCTGCCTTTGGCACTCCCCTAAGTCAGAATTCCAATAAACAGGGTGGGTGGATTCCACACCTTTCCCTTTTCTGGGAATGTCCTCCTTACAAACTTTCTAACCAAGTCTTATGCTTCCCCACAACATCCCACACTGGGGATTGAGCCCACAACCCAGGCATGTACCCTAATGGGGAATTGTAATATGACCTCCTGGTTCATAGGTCAACACTGAGCCATGCCAGGCAGGTGACAATAAATGTTTTGTGAGCCATCCTCATATCTCCCCTATCCTCATAATGATCCAATAATGTGATTAACCAGTACGAACATACCTATCTAATATATAGGTGCTATCCTGGCTAATGCCTACATATTAGCCCCCTCTATTAGCTAGCTCATTTAATTCTTTAAGTATATAGCCTATTTATTCTCAGAGCAATGGCTGTACTTTATAACTTAGGTTATGATAAGATCTGGCCCTTATTTTTAACACAGATGCAATGAAGATTGCAGGTGAATGAATATATTGAAATCCTTAAGAAAAATCCTCAAAAACACTTGCCCTATGTGAACTCTTTGCACAATCTTAAGGAAAAGATGTGTTGCTTTCTTTAGAAAAGTAGAAAAGAACTTTTCATATCATAGAGGATTCAGGAGAATCTGAGGGTTCACAAAACTCAGGGTCATTTATCTAGATGACCCCATCCTAGGTCTCATCCTCCCAGACTATTGCTACCCATTGACATAGGAACCTATCAGGTTGGACATAGAGTGTACATTGAGGTGTTGCTATATCATTGTTCAAGGTCGTACTCTTGATTTACAGCAGTTGAAAGATATGCGAGTAGCTTTAAAAGCTGTTGTAGAGGTCCTTTGGCTTCCTCAGCTTTCCCTAAGCTAACAGTTGCATTTCATGGAGATTATATATATTAGAGTACCGGTGCATGAAATCGAGCACTTGGGCAAGGGCAGGGAGTCCCTCAGCCCGGCCTGTGCCCTCTCACAGTCCACGAGCCCTCAGGGGATGTCTGACTGACGACTTAGGCCCACTCCCTGGGGGTAGCAGGCCTAAGCCAGCTGTCGGACATCCTTAGCACTGCCACGGAGCCATGACCCCGGCTTCTGGCTGAGCGGTACTCCCCCTGTGGAAGCGTACTGACCACCAGGGGTCAGCTCTTGCATTGAGCGTCTGCCCCCTGGTGGTCAATTTGCATCATAGCGACTGGTCAACCAGTCAACTGTATGCCCCCTGGTGATCAGTGCACGTCACAGTGAATGGTTGAGCGACCTTAGTATATCATTAGCATATTACACTTTGATTGGTTGAACAACTGACTGGACGACTGGACACTTAGCATATTAGGCTTTTATTATATAGGATTTTTTTTACAAAACTTCAAGTGCAGTTATAAAAAGCCAAGCTCTTCAATAATTAGAGTTATTATTTCTCTCATATTGTTCAAGCAGCAAAGTCAAAGTATATCCTGTTGCTTTATGATCATACAATTAATCACAACTGGGAACCTTAGCTTTTATGATGGACTATGTAAAGAAGAAATGGGAACCCAAATTACCGTCAGTAATGTATCTTCTAGTTATCAGACTGATGAGTAATCTATGTCCAAAAATCCATCCTGAACATCTACTTAGGGGCCCTTCTTGGTAGCCACTGTCATACTCAGGTTCATCAGAAAGCAGAGTTTGAGGGAATTTTTGAAACACATATACTCAAAAATGGGAGCTAAAGTACAAGAGCAGGAACCAGCAAGAGCCAATATAATGATTTGTTATCAAGATGGCTGCAACTAATTTGGATGGGTTGCTTGATAATTTTGGACTGTTCACAAAAAGACATAAATCCTGTGTCTCAGAAATGACTCCCTGGAAGAATTTATTCACATCATCCTGTCTCATTGGTTTGAGAAAGAGGCAACAATAACATATGGTAGCTGTTTATTTTTATTTATTTATTTATTTTGCTTTTACCAACTTAGCCATGGTGTTCTTTTGTTGAACATAAAATTTTATTCATAATATAAATGTCACACCAGGACTCTCACTGACCATAATAGGATAAGAGAAAAATAAGAAAACTACAAAATATGTCTAAAGAGTGATAAAAATAAATATATTTTGCAAGCACAAAACATGACCAAATATCCCCTCTTCATCATAACTTCTTTTCCCATGATAATCCTAGCCCTTCTCTGTTCCTCCTGCATTCAACATAAATAAAACAGCAAATATAAAATCTTTACATTGTCTCTGATTTCTTACAGTACTCAATCCACAACAGCCCAGTTTTCTTGAACCTCCCACCAAATCTCTTAACAGATGCCCAAAATTCTATATGTAAATCTATATTAGTCAGAGTTCTCCAGAAATTTGAAACAATAGGGTACGTAAGATATAGATATAGGTATAGCTATAGATAACAGCTATAGATATAGATATACATATAGGGAAGTTTATTTTGGCAATTTTGTCCACATTGCTGAGAGTGATATTGCCTCAGCCTACCAATTCAAAAGCTAATCTCTTTCAGAACACCCTCACTGACACACCTAAAAATACATTTCACTACTATCAGGGCATTCTTAGTCCAGGCAGCTGATACATACAATTAACCATTATACCCTTCTAACAACTCTTATTACCACACAAAATTCGTGCATGGGGTTGGGGGGGGGGGTCCCTCTCAGCCCAGCCTTCACCCTCTCCAATCCAGGACCTCTCAGGGGATGTCCGACTGCTGGTTTAGGCCCGATTCTGGACCTCTGGCTCCTAAATGCTCACCTGCCTACCTGATTGCCCCTAACTGCCCCCCTGCAGGCTTGATCACCCCTAACTGCCTCTGCCTGCCTACCTGATCACCTCCAATTGCCCCCCCTTCCCCCTGCCGGCCTGGTCGCCCCATGCAGCCTGCTGCTCAGTTGTTTGGTTGTCCCTCACTAACCCTCCTGCCAGCCTGGTTGTCCCACGCAGCCTGTTTGGTTGTCTGTTCGGTTGTGATGGTCGCTTAGGCTTTTATATAGATAGATTTTCCATTGTTCTCAGCATTCTTTGCTACTAGAACCTACTAAATCTAACTTTAACCATCAATGTGCTCCCTATGGTCTTTGCCTGGTGGGCATAAGTACTTCTGAACTGCATATGGTTGGGCCCTAAGTTGATTCCTATGGGGAACTCAACAATACAGCCCCCGGACTGAAAGTATCAAGGACCTGAGGCATATACTATTAGGTGTGTTTATATGAGTCTCTCCAGAGCCTATAAAAACATGTTATCACAATCCTAGAGATGTACTAAAGATAGTGAGCCATATGGATTTGCTGTAAGATATAGGATGTGTCTGATACAATAGGTATCTAAACAAAGCAGGGCAATACTTCATTTGTAGTATAATGTTAAATGTGTTCCTGAAGCCCATCAACATTTACATTTCTGAAACATCCTGAGAAAGCTACATTAATATTATGAATATTAAATTTTAAATATTTTGTAAGCAGGTTAAATGCTCACATTAAAATACCTTTTCTAGCCTGGCTGGTGTTGCTCAGTGGTTGAGCATTGACTCAGGAACCAAGAGGTCACCAGTTTGATTCCTGGTCAGGGCAGATGCCCAGGTTGCAGGCTTGATCCCCAGTGGGGGCCGTACAGGAGGCAGACAATCGATGACTTCCTCTTTCATCGATGTTTTTATCTCTCTATCCCTCTCCCTTCCTCTCTCTCTCTAAAAATCAATAAAAATATATTAAAAAATAAAATACCTTTTTTATACTCATTTGGTTTTGGAAATTTGATTCTAGTCTTAGCTAAATATGCATCTAGAATTGATTGGTCTCTGAAATTATCTCAACATATTGAAAAAAATTGAATTTGAACTGTAAAGAATGGCATCTAATACACTGCAATAGCCAGGATGGTCCTCTGGAGAAGAGGTGAGCATTGAGGTAACCATTTATAGATGATAGGAAATAACCGAAACTGCTCTCCAATGAGATTCGTTGCTAACATACACTGTTAAGATTGTGTAGCCCCATTGTCCTGTGAGCTTCAGGTACTTCACATTTTCCTTCCATATGTTTCCCTTGAGATCTGCCATAATATTTAAACAAAAGAGCTGTCCAGGGGTATTTTCTTTTTGGAAAAACAACAACATTCTTTTAACCAGGGTCCTTATGCCTCACTGGCCATTACAGAATTCTCCTCTTCTGAAAATATGAGCCTAATTGTTTTCTTTCCCTATTTTAATAAATATAATGTTTTCCTCTTTAATTTTAGTATTTTTTTTCTTTTATAAAAATGTTCAAAGACCAGGCATAACAATTTTAAGTGTGCATTGCTACTTATTACTATGATATACTTTTCATTAATTTCAGGAGACAAGTTTTCTTCAGTTTACACCATATCATTGAAGTAAAATTCACATTTAATAATCTGTGATTTAAGTCAGATGGTTTTCTGTCTTTATTCATTCATTCATGTATTCCTTTATTCACTCAGTAAATATTTGTTGAAAATTTCCTTGTCAGGCACTATGCCAGGTACTTGAAAACAGTCATAAATATGATACAGTCAACCCCTGTTCTCATGAGGTTTATAATTTAATACCATTATGATTAAGAATCTCACAGTAAATATGAAAAAGGTTTTCAGTATTGGGCTAACCTTTAGAAGATATTGAAAGACAGTTTCAATATTGTGTGGAAGCACTTAGCCATTTTCTTTTGTAGGTTCGCCGAGGAAGTCCCTCATCAAAAGAAGCAGGTATTCTCTATATGAAAATAGTAATTTGGTAAAAGGCATTCTAAAATGATGTTTCCCTCAAATTAGCACTTTGATTTTTCACTTGGGAAAAACCAAAAAGGAATAAGTACATACAGTTGGACTGGTCTCTAAGTTGAAAAGTCTCTAAGAGAATGGACCTTGAATTTCCCAAGAATAGATATCCCAGAATGATTTCTCAGTCCTCTAAAGGAAGCAATGGCCATTCATTCATGTAGAAAAATGCAGGGGAAAGAACAATGCCAAGATATTATTGATATCAGGGTACTTGAGGTGTCACTGTGACTTGCTGGTTAGACTGGTTGGTGGGTGATGGCAGAGAAGATTGTACAGGAAAGAAAATGAATGGATTCCTAGTCAAAATCTAAAGCACAGTGGCTCCATTTGACCACTGGACAATACAGTGATGATTTCCTTCATCTTTGAATGGATATATTTGTTAGTTGGCAGAAAATTTACACTAATTCTTTGGCCTGGGATGTAAAAGGAAGCATAGTAAGAAAGACATTGGAAGTGTCCTCTTCTAGTCCCAGCCATAGTAGCAAATGAATATTGAAAGTGTGTCTTACAAAGAGTAGACTATAGTCCATCCTATGTATGGATGCTCAAATCCATCCCCTTTACTCTCATTCCCTCAGATGCTTGGGGTGTTTGGATGCTGGCAGACAGCTTACAGATTAATCTTGTGGGAACCGTCCTTAGCCAACGGGATCCTTCTTTGTCAAGGAGGTGCAGCCTGTACACAATGGCTGTTCAATGAGTCTGGCTCCTTTTTTTTTTTTCAATCTGGACAATTATGAAGGGCCATGCTCCTCTTGGAATTAGATGAGGCCATGCTACAACTGAATCCCAATTTAACCTTCCCATTTACTCATTCTACTTCTCTCTCTCTCACAGGTAATGTACTGCAGTGCCATCCTAGGAAACTTCCAAATGTCATCCTTCATCTCAGATACCTTTCTCATCTTCTCCTATACCTCTATTTGCAAATATTCTAGGCAATGTGACTTTATCCCACACGGCTCATTCTCCTGGGTGTTCTTTCATTATATTTCTCTCTATTCTTCCGGATAGGTAATTTCAACTTGCCTGCCTTTGAGTTCAAAATTCTGTGTTTCACTACCCCTGATCTGTTTTTATCCCTATCAAAGGAATCCTTAATTTTTAAAATTATGTTTTTTCTGTTTTAGAATGTTTCTCTTATGTTTTATATTAATAAATTACATTATCTATTGAAGTTACACTTCAAGCAATTATTTATTATTACCTTTATTTTACTTACATTTGTATAGTAATTGTTATGTTAAAGTCTTTTTCTCCTAATTCAAACATTTGCATTATTGTTATACCTATTTTAATATTTTTTATTCTTGTTCAATTATCATTTACCTTTTAATACCTGTTTCCATGCCTTATAAGATACTAGAGGCCCAACGCATGAAATCTGTGCACAGGTACAGTCCCTAGGCCTGGCCTGCGATCAGGGCCATCTTCCCAGGCTGCCTGCAGCCGGCCCCACCCCCCACCGTCACCCACCCTTGGTTCCCTGTTTGCCATTGGGCGATTGGAGCCTGATTGCTGGGAAAGGGACCGAGAGGTGGTCAGTGTGCCTCATAGTGACTGGTTGAATGGTCATTCTGGTTGTTCTGCCTTTAGGGTCAATTTGCATATTATCCTTTTATTATATAGGATGATTGTATGCCATATAGAGAAGATGCAATTATCTTAAGGGAGAACTTTATTCCTGAGCACAATAAAACAGAGATTTTACTGCCTTTCACATGCAATACTTCCTAGGGCTTGGTTTGTTCAAACTTTTGATTGAGATCCTGGCAAATATCTGCATCCTCTGATCTGAAAGTTCTGTTTCTCAGAGAACTTGAGCAAAGCCCCTTTGTGTCTCATCTCAACCAAGTTCAAAATCTGACAAAGGTCCTGAGGGAGGACCCTCTCCCTAGCATTATTTGTCTCTCAAGCCCTTCAGGATTAGTAAAAGATTGTACTTTACATCTTCACCCCAGTCCCACAGTCCACTGTGTTATACAAGTAGTCAACAAATATCCAAGGGAGGCAAATTGGCAGAAAATTAGAAAATATTCTAAAAAACCATTATGTCGTGTCAGCTCACTCTGGCTTCAAAACTTATGCTGATTCTTCATTTTCTTAGTAAAGTCTTTCTGCTTATAACAAAAGTCATATTTATCCCAGGATAAAACTTGGCAAATAGCCATTAAAGAAATGAATATCAAATCAAGCTAAATCAGGTTCTTCCTTTATTAGTATTCCACCTATCCTATCAGCTTCTGTGGATTTCCAACGTTTTTACATATATAATATTTAAAATGATTTTGTATTGATTTTAAGAGAAGGAGAAAGGGAGAGGGAGAGGGAGAAAGAGAGAGACAGAGAGAGAGAGAGAGAGAGATTGATGTGAGAGCTGAACGTCTTATTGGCTGCCTCCTGCATGTCTCCTACTGGGGGTGGAGCCTCCAACCCAGAATCAAACCAGCAACCTTTAGGTGCACAGGCTGTCACACACTGGTCAGGGCACATATACAATTTTTAAATTTATAACTGTTGTTGTTTTTTTGTAGTTGCTTAGCAGATTTGATGGTGTGTTGCTACTAGGAAATGGATTCTACCAATTGTGCTATGTATTGTTTTGTACTTGATTATAACTTTTTCTACTCGGAAATAGGTTTTTAGGATCTAAGCACAGATGCATTGCTCCAGATTAGGGTAGCTTTGTCGAAGTCAATAGGTTTTGCATTGCTCTAGATATAGAGATATATACAGTGTTTTTAATATCACTGAGCCTCTTAATAAAGGTAGAGGCCACAGTAAAGTAGACAAGACTCAAAGTCCAATTCAGCCTTAATAACTTGAAGATGAAGCGCTCATGAATAGAATTAGTTACCTTATAAAAGACACCCCGTAGAACACGTGGCTAACCCCTTCTGCCATGTGAAGATACAAGGACAAGTTGGTAACCTACGAGAGGGTCTTCACCAGAAACCAACTGAGCTGACACCTGATGTCGAAACTCCAATCTCCAAACTATGAGAAATAAATGTCTGTTGTTTATCAGCCCTCTAGTTGTGCTCTTTTGTTACAGAGAAGCCTAAATGAACTAACATAGTGTCCTAAACAAATATTAAGATCACTATACAAAAATAAAGTTACATGTTGGCACATTTGATTTTATATTGATAGATATAATTTATAAAACTAGCAAAACTAGAAAGAAAGAAATGAATAAATCTTCCAATTTAGTTAATCCTCACTTGAGGATATTTTTCCATTGCTTTTAAGAGTGGAAGGGAGGGAGGGAGAAGGGGAGAGAGAGAGAGAGAGAGAGAGAGAGAGAGAGAGAGAGAAAGAGAGAGAGAGAGAGAGGAGAAATATATTGACTGGTTGCTCCCTGCCTGTGGCTTCAGGTCTGGGGATCAAACCTGAAACCCAAGTATGTGCCCTTGACTGGGAATCAAAAGAGAGACCCTTTGATGCAAGGGTTGACACTATAACCACTGAGCAACATCAGCCTGGGCTCTTTCAATTTATTTTTATCTGATTAGTATTCTTTATTCCTGTTTAATGCTTATTCAAAAATCCATTTTTATCTAGAAAACCTCATCAGAGTTTATACTAGGGATTGTATTCATGCATCAAAGTTTCCTAAGCTATATAAATAAGGCACAGCTATTTCCACAAACAATGTTCATGATCACACATTAGAAAATTAAGCACTACTAATGATAGTGAAACAGACCCATGAATTACCAATAAAATAATGCTCCTCAGATGAAGGTTAGAATCATTTGTAGATTGTGGTTTTGAACACAAAGATATATGCTCTGAGTTTGTATAGGGCTAGATTTTCAGATTCAATGATGTTGATTACATATATAAAATGAACTGAGCTGCATAAGATGGTGATATGTATGCAGAAGCACATGTGTACGTATGTGGAAGGAAGTTCATAGTGGAGGGAAGGAATATTTATTGTCAATTCACTGTTAGTCTCCCATTTGATGTGCCTGTTAAACTAAACTAACAGCATTTTTTTAACATTACAAAACCCACAATTGAATACTCAATTCAATTGAGTATTAGTAAGTACTAGTAAGATAGCTAGCCCTCTTAACCCGCATCCTCCAGGACTAAAAGTCATGGGCAGATTTGTAAAATGTACTTATGTCCCACTGTATTGCAAACACTAGTGCTTTTTACATGTTGGTGCAAGAACTTCCTAATGTTTTTGCTGTTTGGGTAACTAGATATGAATTTAAAATATGTGCATGTAGATAAAACATTTATTTTTTAATTTGACTTAAAGTATTTTTATTTCTTTATTTATAAAATATTTCATCCCCTGCAGAGTCCCGGATTGTGAGAGTGTTCAGGCCAGGCCCAGAGACCCCACCATTGCATGAATCCATGCACTGGGCCTCTAGTTAATGACATAAAATATTTTTAATATCCATACTGAAATTTGGTACTTCTTCTGAGAGGACCTCTGGTATAATGGTTAAAAGCCTGAACAATGGTGCCAGATTGCACTGGTTTAAGTACCAGGTCAGCCACTTACCAGACAGCTCACGTGGGCCTAGTTAATTAATTACCACATACCTTATCTATACTAATAAAAGGGTAATATGCTAATTAGACCAGGAGACTGGACATCTTCTGACTGTCCGACTTCTTTCCAGACAAAGCCATGGTGGTGGGGGCCAAGGCAGAGGCAGTTAGGGGCGATCAGGCTGGCAGGGGAGGGCAGTTGGGGGCCAAGAGGCTGGCAGGGGAGGGCAGTTGGGGGCCATTAGGCTGGCAGGGGAGTGGTTAGGCGGCGATCAAGCTGGTAGGCAAGCAAGCGTTTAGGAGCCAGCAGTCCCGGATTGCAAGAGGGATGTCCGACTGCCGGATTAGGCCCCATCCCACAGGGCCTAAACCGGCAGTCGTACATCCCTGAGGGGTCCCGGATTGGAGAGGGTGCAGGCTGGGCTTAGGAACCCCTCTCCCCTGTGCACGAATTTCATGCACCGAGCCTCTAGTCTATATATATAAAAGGCTAATACGCTAAGTGTCCATCCGGGTAATGACATTATGTAGCAATGCCCAGCTTCCTCTCCCTAGCAACTAGCCTCCTTGGGGTTTCTTCATCCCAGGAACACGACTTGCTTTATAGCCAGGTGGAAATATTTTACACTGTAACCAAATGTCTGTTAAGCATTTTCCCGTGCCTCATCTCATTTCATCCTGACAGAAGTCCTAGAGTAGGTAGATAGGAGACTCTTTGAAATCATTTTTTTTTTCATTAGCTGGAAAATGGAGATTTAGAAAGCTTAGAAACTTGACCCCACTGAAAAGAAGTAAGAAATGGTGGACCTTGAAAATCACTTCAGGTTTTCTCACTGCACAGAATATAGTCAAACACCGCTGCAGTTAAATATCTTACCCTTTGTTCTCCCTGTGTGATCTACAACAATAATTTGCTTCATGTTGATATTTACTGCTGTGTTTCTGACAATTACCTGAAAGAGAAGTTGGGGTGCTTCACTGGATTGGAAAAAGTTTAGCTACACCAGAAAGCAGGTCTAATTAAGCAAGTTTATTCTATATCTATAAAAAGCTAAGTTGACTGCATATGCACAATATATATATATATATAAAGCTCTCACTGGCACCAATCTCATGTATGTGTTTCCATCTGTCATTGTGAATTTGGTAGACACTTCTATTATAGAGAAAGGGCAACTAGCAAGATTAAAATATTTCTTCTAATTAATTTCCTTTCAATGTGCATGAATTCATGCACCAGGCCACTAGTACATACAGTATATACAATCACACACAATTGGTAAGGCAACATTATATATAGATTTCTATATGCCAGGTATCATTCTAAAAAAAAAAATATTTATGAATCATTATACAAATGACATTATTGCATGCTCATGAGCACTTCCTGTATTTATTTGGGAATTTATCCTTTGATTTGCTATTAGAAGAATTCCCTAAAAAGAATGAAAAATTTGATTCTCTTTCAGACATGTACACACTAACCTTTCTTAATCTCCCAAAGTACTTATTGTGTTTCCACTCAAAAAGTTATAAATTCCAGGCTTAGTGCTCTCCAAATGAATCAGTGCCCTATTTTATCAATCTATACAATTGCTCTTTAGTAAACCTGTTTGGTTACAGAGAAGTTTTCCATGTGGTGATAAGTAATTGTTCTGGTTCAAAGAAATACCAGATTGTTTTGCCTGTATGCACAGAGGCCAACATTTTTTTGGGAGTCTAGAAATAATCTAATGGTGGTTAATGAAAACCAAGGTCTACTTTGCCAGTGTTTTAGATAGATGATCAATTGTCAGAAAGTGCACACAAGTGGTCTGAAGAGAGATTTCCATCCAACTTTCACTTGCATTGCTCTCGTGTAAGTAATGGCAGTACTTCAAAGGAGAATTGTGACAGTTTCATACTCAATACAGGGGAAAATATTATTTCTGGCTACCTGGTGCTCCCAACTCCCATGAGAAAACAAATAAAGTAAAGAAGAATGCCCCAAAGTTTCAAAATTTGGAAGGCAGAAATGACAATTGCTAAGGCAAAAATTATAGTGAAGGATTTGACATGAACTGTAATTCAACACATCAGAGTTGCCCTGTGTCCCTCGGCTCATTTATGGTGGGCCCAAATGCTCTATCTCCACAACCTCTCACCTAGCAGCAAGCTTCTGCATTTAGAGACATTATCCTAAAACTTTCCAAAAACCCTAGACCTGACCGAGTCCTCACCGCCTGAGTAGTAAATCACACCAGCTTGTGTCCTCTTGTTTCAGATCAGGCAGTGTAATTAAAAACGAGTCACACTTTGGGAACCACAGAATGACACCTTTTCTTGAAATTCAAGTATAGTGCTACTTCTGGTAGATTACAGTGGTCTAATTCATTCAAATGTCCAATAATAAGCCAGCAGGGACAGTGCCTGGGGTCCTATCATGAAGTTTCTGTCTCTCACTCCTCTTGCTTGAATTAAAAGTCGCTACGGGAATGACTTTCTCATGCCTTCTTAGTCCTTCAATAGAATGAGAAAAATAGGTTACTTCCAGCAGTCTAAGTCTGGTGTCACTGCTGTCTATCCATTTTAACTATTCTAGTTCTTTGTTTAGACTATGCTCAGTTGAGACAGGGAGGTAAGCATGAAAAGCAAAATAGGTATATAATCTAAACTATAGAAAAATAAGACTATAAATTCTTACATAATGAGTGCATTGCATAGACATGCCTCTGCCCCATTAGTTAATGTATTTAACATATAACTATATAATAGAAAAGTAAGTATTAAGTACAGGATTGTGATACATCAGAAATACATGTTTATCCTTTCAACATGCATCTCCCAAATCATTTACTACTGATTCTTTTTTTTGAAGGACTCAAGAAATAATACTGAGACTAAGAGACACTCGTTAAACTATAACATGGCTGACAAAACAAAAGCCCCAAATAAAGAGATTCTTAAGAACACAAAGAAAGCAAGTGCATTGATGCCTGCATTCAATTACCGCACTATAAAGCATCTATTCCGTCGGAAGAACCTATTATTTTTCAAAATAGTGCAAAGTCTCAGCAGGTGCCGTCGTAGTGGGCTGTGCACACTGTATCTCCGCCAAACTCTAGTAATTATTCAGACCAGTCAGACACCGTGCGTGCTCAACAGCAGAGCTAGCATTCACTACATCACTTCAAATTGTTTGTTGGATCTTATTGTTAGGATCGTGACATTCATTACTGGGGGCTAAACCCTTCATTACACAGTTTGTCAAAATCCTCAAGCAACACAGTATTTGAAAAAGAACAAGCAGAATTAGTTTCCTATTGGGAGCTCTTAGGAGCAAAAAATTAAATGAATAAAAAAAAGAAAGAAAGAAAAGGATTTCTAAAATATGTTACCTTGTCACCAAACAGTGATAGTTCTTTCATCTACATGTCAATCAGATCAGCAGATGTACACAATATGGAAGAATACTCCATAAACTTCCTTTTAACAATACTATAGGTTTGCAAATTCCCTTTTTCAAAATGCTATCTTTCTACAATCAAATGATACCTATTGTGTGTACTGATATTTTGTTTATTTACAACTGACATGTGATTTGAGAAAATATGTAGTGATGTTGGAATGGGGAATCAATTACCATATAAGGCTCCTTAATAGCTATTTTATTTCAGTGTGTCTTTCGGGAAATATCATTTTACTATAACACCATTGAAGTTTTAAGGGTAGAAAAATCCATTATAAACACTAGACTGAACTATTGACTATTAGACATTTCTTTATTTTTTTAAATTGAAGTATAGTTGAACCTAAAAACACACACAAAGCAAACAATTAGAATATTTTTGTTTTTAAGAGATATTCCAGAGATATCTTCCTATTGTTTAGTCATGTCTACTATGCCTTCTGATTTAAAACCTGTAGAGCAAAACTGCATAGGACTTTGTTTATGATTGTTAAACAATAAATCCAAGTTTATTTTCAATGGAACATAAATCTAAATAAAGTTGGCAGTCTCTGAAAGACAGAATATTTAATGCATATCAAGTGCATTAAAAACCAGGAAAACCAACCTACATCACAGACAATGGTTTATGACTTTACCTTCCAGATTCTTTACTCTTTGAATTTCCCAGGGCAATCAAAAGCACCGTAGCCTGTCCACTAGCTTGAACTCTCCTCAATATCCCCCCCCCCCTCTCTCTCTCTGGGTTTGCTGATTATTTTGTTTTATTTCCCTTAATCAAAATTTATTTCTCACTTACAGAGTAACCTGGACCCCATAAAACTAAATACCTCCTTCAGCTCTTCCTTTTGATAGAAATTCCCAGGTACTCTATCTGCTTCCTATGGCTAGTCTTCATGACCTAACTTCATTCATGACTGTTCTTTGTGCAAATGTTCTCTGGAGCATATTTCTCCAAATTAAACTTCTGTAGACTTCTAGATTCTTCCCATATATCTACCTAGAATTTTTATGAAAACATTTATATATACATTGTATTTAATTTTTTATTGCCTAAAATAAAACGTAGAACATGAAAGTTAAGTAACCTGTAAAAGAAAATCTGAGACCACTCTATAATTGGCATCTATCAGGTCGCCAGGGTGGTATGGCATAGTGTGTGTGTGTGTGTGTTTGCTTTATAAACATTGCTCAATATATTCTTCCTTTTTTTTTGAACTGTCTTAGTCATTAGCCATTTAAAGATAAAGGTTTCTCTATAACAGTTATGCTTTTTTTCCTCCTGTCTTCATGTTATTTATTCCTGCGATTTAATTTCAACATGATATACTTGACCAGCCTTTCTGGGGACTTGACTTTCACAATTCAGCCATTTCTGCTTCAAAGGTATGCAGATTTAACAAATTGTCTTGGCCCCCTGCAGTTTCCAATTATTAGAGTTTACATGATTTACATTAAACTGTGAGCCTCAGCCTTCCATGGGGAGAGAGGGAGCCTCGGATTTCTTCTTTGGCATTCTGAGACCACGGAACAGTGCACTTCGAGCCAGTGCAGCTTCACACAGGGAAGAAATCATCAGAGCCGGAGAAAGTTGCTTCAGTCCCGGGAGAAAGAAAGAAACCTTGTAATTGAGTCAGTATTCCAATAGTAACAATAAGTCTGAGGGTTTTATATTCTGAGTGGACTGTAGACTCCAGTGTCAGCAGTTATGATGCAAAGCACTTCTTAGGGTGGAAAATAAAGAAATGCTCAACAGAAGCCCCTCAAACTGCCTAACATTGAAAATCTACTCTTTGTAAAAAGATGGAAATGCATCTGAATGTTTCAGTATAATATTTCCTATTAAAATGTTTGCATCATAGCCCAGCTGACATGGCTCAATGGTTGACTTTTGACCTGTGAACCAGGAGGTCAGGGTTTGATTCCCTGTCAGGGCACATGCTCAGGTTGCAGGCTCAATCCCCAGTGTGTGGGGGGGAGAGGTGTGGAGGAGGCAGTGCGTCAATGATTCTCTCTCATGTTTGACATTTCTATCTCTCTCTCACTCTTCCTTCCTCTCTGAAATCAATAAAATATATTTTAAAAAAATGTTTTCATCATATAATTCAACACCTCCTTCCAATTTTAGTTTTTGTAATCTGATATCAAAAAGCAAAAATGCCCCTCTTGTCCACTAATGGACAAATTAAATGATAGATTTATAGTACCTCAAATTTAGAGTGATATGAAAGATTGGATACTATAACACTGTTTTTCTCTCCCTTTATTACAATCCTTGTATCCTGCCCACAGGAGTCACAGCCTGGCATTATCCAGGTGGATATTCGCACTTTCAATGATGTACATTGTCTTTTATCCAGTGACATAGAGTAACACCAAGTGGCCTGTTAGCTACAAAGAAGAGCAATGTAAAGATGCTATGATTGGGAAACAGTACTTTATATGATTCACACAAATTGTTGTTATCAGTTTAAAAAAATTAATGATGCATCAGCCTGTATGGCTCAGAGGTTGAGTGTTAATCCAGGAACCAAGAGGTCGCTGTTTCTATTCCTGGTCAGGGCACATGCCCAGGTTGCAGGCTTGATCCCCAGTGGGGGCCGTGCGGGAGGAAGCTGATCCATGATGTTCCACTCTCATTACTGTTTCTATCTCTCTATCGCTCTCCCTTCCTCTCTCTCTCTGAAAATCAATGAAAACATACTTTTAAAAAAATGATGAGGACTGCTAGTGGTCAATCAGCTCTTTCAACATAGATGATGGACACCATTCAGATTCAATGAATACTTGGCATCCTTTTAGGCCCCTCCCACCATTGTTTCCTCTTCATAACTTATCTCACTGCCAGGACACTTGCAGAGGGTACTCTTACTTACTGTTTATACTGTTTTCTCACAGAGTTCTGATACTTTCTTTCATGCGATGACTTAAGGTGAAGTTATTGCAGAGTTTTATTTTCCAGCAACAACATTATTTTTTTCTCACTAAATTTAATATCAAAGGCCTCCCATGTTATGCCAACTAACTTTGCTTTCTTAAGTAACTCCTTCACATATAAATATGTCGCAATGTCTTCACTGTTGTTCTCATGGATTGTGATTTACAAGACTGGAAAGAAAATAAAGTTCCTACTCAGTGGTATAGTATAGATGTTCCACACTTTTACTAAAATCCAGCATGACTGCATCTGAGATTTTTCATGGGGAAATGACTCAACATGATGAGTAGACAAGAAAACATCTCTTTCCACATAGAAAATGAATCTCAGGAAATTGGGAAAAGATCAAACAAATTAAGAAAGATGCTGGTACCAATTGGTGACAGCTTTTCCGTATAAAATTCTGATCACAGTCTTTTTGCTTTGAGCAACTAGATGAAAGGTCAGGGTAACAACTAAGGATATACGTGTACTAGTAAAGTTAAAGGGGAAATTCCAAAGAGAAGAGAGCTAGAGACCAGGAATCTAAAACTCTGTGCATAAATGCTACCCCAAATATGGCTGATGATCATACCATGTAAGCACCAAAGAAGACTACATGCATCCTAGTTAAGAATAAAGGAACATACCTGAGATCTGAGCTGCCACCTTAGAGTGAGTCCAACCACATTAATTGCCTGCTAACACCAACAAGTAAATAAACAAAAATAACACTCTACAGAAAAATAGAATTTAGTCTTCACAAAATAATAATCACAATGTCTAGTAAATGATAAAGAAAAAAGTGAACATGAGGAAAAAAAGGTACACTTTCCAAGAGAAAAGACACTCAAGGAGACCAAACTTGTGTTGACGCAGAAGAGAAAACGATCAGGTAGAGATTTTGCTCAGTTATGATAACAATGCTCAGTGATATAAAAGGGAATATTCATCCAGTGAATGAGAAGCACATCTGAGTTGTTCAGCTGCTTGCCAGTGGAAATAGGGTTCCTCCACAGAGTCACGAGAAAAGCATTTCAGGGACCCACACACAGGAGGATGAGATGTAGTGGTAAGATTTATTGAAGTAAAAACTAAGGAATGCCGTCAATGCCCCGTGTCTCATCAATGACCAGAAGGCTCAACTCTCTCTACAAAATAAGTCCAGTCTCTGGGGCTTCAAGCCGGCACTGTACTCACCAAACCCAGAACCAAGACCCAGAGGTGCAGAGCTCTGTGTCTCATTTCCCCATCTGCATGTCTGCTACCAAGACTGTGCCTGGGAACACACTTGGGCCTGCACGTGGGCCCACGAGAGTGCCAGGCCTGCATGGCTGCTACGCAAAGAGAGCATGCTAGTGAGCAGGTGAACGGATGAATGAGCGAACGAAACCCAAGGCCTTTGTTAAGCTTTGATTATATATTCTAGAGTTTGGAAAGGAGTAAGCTTTCTTCCACACTAACCAATCTCTTTCCTGGCTTTTCCTGGACTTGTGCTAGGCCCTGCCCCTATCTAATCCCTTTCTTTGATCTCCTGGGGTTTCATGCCCTTAACCAATCTGATCACTTTCCCACATTGTGATCTTGGCTCCTACTGTGAACGACAAAGTTTTGCCTGGTCATCTAGTTTCTACTGTGCATGCAATTACCTCCCTCTGCACCATCTTGGTTTCTATTGAGCACATGCCTAGCAAGGGAATTTCCCCCACTGTTTTATTCCTACCCCTAATAAGCCTGGCTACCTGACCAGTTGTCCCTGGGAGGATTGCTCAGGGATTAAGCCCTTTTGATGGAAAATGAGGCTGTTTCCTGGGGTGTCTGAAGCTGTAACATCCAGACTTAATCAGGCATAGGTTTAGTCAGTTTTGTTCCATTCTCTTTTGTTAATATCATTTTTAGATGTGTTCAAGCCATTTAGGAAACCTGAACTTTCTGTTTATAGAAATGTAGCTCTTTATTTGAGAACCAGTTTAAAAGCATGCCCATCAAGTCTTTTCTATGTACAGATATAGAAATATTAAGTCTTTTGTAGTTTTAAAGAATTAGGTGCCATTGATTTTACATCATCATCATCATCATCATCACATCAACATCATAACCATCATCACCCATTATCTTTATTTTCCAAAATTATATCTTATATTGCAGTTAATTATGAGTTTCCCAACTCTAATATTTATCAAGGACTTGACTATCCAGTGGTTTGTGCTCCTAAGTTTTAACCTTTGTAATGAAAATATCTATATATATAAAAGCCTAAGCAGCGCTTACCACCTGAACGACTGGAACAACTGGAATGACCAGAATGACTGGTCAACCAGTTGCTATGACATGCACTGACCACCAGAGGGCAGACACTCAACACAGAAGCTTCCCCCTGTTTGTCAATGCACAAATGTCCCCAGCAGGAGTGCCGCTCAGCTGACCCACCCGTTCTGGTGGCCCACCAGCCTGGCGGCAGCCACTCATTTCCTCAGTAGTCCTGCAGGTCCAATCTCCAGAGAATGGGCCAGGCACCGATGGACCAGCACCGCTGACACGATTCCCGACAGTGCCACCAGCTTCCTAGTAGTCATCCTTGGGCACGCGGCTGCTTGCCCTCCCTAGATGCTCCACAAGGAAGAAAGGATATAAAAGTGGCCACCAGGGGGCTCCCAACAACCTGCATGAACCTCAGTGGGATGGATCTGGAACCCAGGCCAGCAAGGGTGTACCACTGCCCACCTGGAGGGCTGATCACATCCCAGCCTCCCCAACACCCCTTGAGACCTCACTCATGCACGAATTTGTGCACCAGGCTTCTAGTGTCTTTTGTAATTAGCACTCAGATGTGTACAGATTTTCATTCACATAATATCCTAACACTTTCTTTGAACCATAATAATTTGAGCATGGTTTATGGACTGTAGTCTCATTAGTATTGTAATGTTTGCTTGTCTTTATTCTGAATTCTGAAATAATTAGATAAACTGTATACAGTGTTTTTTAAAAAAGGACTTATTCCCTATCTAGAAGTGAATCACAGCTATCATGCAAATCCAAATACTATAAATAGATCAAAAAGTCTTTCTGTTAGGGATCATTTATGTAATTTCATAAAATAAATATGGCTTTTAAGCTAGAATATAAAAATTTTATATTTTGAAAATATTTTTTTAGATATAATATGAAAGAAATATTTAAGAACAAAGAACAAAGCAACATGCTAATTCTACTCACAAATATATATTATTTAAATGTGTTTATTGATTTACATTGTATTCTAATAAAACTATTGTCTTTTTTTTCAGATTTCTGGCTTTCAAATATAAGTGAGTTTATTATTCTGGGCTCTTCTGATTATTGTTATTTAATATTTGTTACAATCCCATACCATTCCTGGAAAGAAAAATCCAATAATACACACAATTGCTGTGCCTAAAGTGCTTATAAAACTAGGAGAAAAATGCCACAGGAAACAGGCAGGGAGTAACACCAGACACATACAGTTTGATATTTTTTCTCCACAGAGATTTCCATGCCTCATATTCAATGGCAAGTAATGAATTCTGTTGATTTTGTACATTGTAGATTTATAGTTGTGCTGATGCTAGCTGAAGGATAACCTATTACCCAATAACTTTGTTCTCTCCAGAGGGAGTAAAAATCATTTCACAAAGCTCCATTCTTTATTTCATATACAAACAAAGGGTTAATTTCAGAGACTGTAATCCTACTTTTTTTTTTTTTTTTTTTTTTTTTTTTTTAGGACCTAGCAACCACATTTCTCCTGCTCTCAATTACTCTATATGTTACATTACATCATGTGTTAGTGCATGTAGCAGGAGACATAGTTCTATATTCTGAAGTGTCGCAGTGGGAGGGCTAAAAGGCATTTAAAAAAAAAGCTTGCCTCTTACAAGATTTCAGTGTTTTCATGGATTGTGCTTTTTGTTCTTGAAATGTAATTGAGTTCCATGAAGGATTTGGCACACTTACAGAAAGTAATAAAAAATCGTTAATGAATTAGACAATTAAGAAATGGTATCTATTGAAAAACCTGTTTCCTGCCGAGCTGCTGAAGTGCACAAACCCTTGTTTGGAAGATGGGTCTGCCATGTGGTACTTCAGCATACAAAGGAGCTCCTCATATTTCTATTGGAAAGTAGACAGACGAATACAATAGGGGAGACTTAAGCATGCAAAGTGAAGCAAAATGAGATCCCATTGTGTCTCGTGAGTATTAGTGCTCCACTTATTGTCAAGGTATAATGCTACCATACTTGGGGTTACTTTAAGTGAACTATTGCTATTAGATCAATCACTCACAAGACTCACATTTACTTAGAGATATCAGTCAAATAAAATAGACTGGCTCTCATCTTTTCAAAAGACAGCTGTAAGAAGTGAGGGTGATAAGACACTGAATATAAATGTATAACACTCGAGTACATTCAGCGAGTTGCCTTCTGATACTCTTTCAGAAAGATAGTCCTTTGGTGGTTTGGAACTTCTCTTGAATCCTTTGCTATAGTCCTGCCCAAAACATAAGTTGAGCAGACAGAAGAAGTAAGCAAACCTGGAGTCAATAATAAGAAACCTGGAATCAATTAGAGTGCATATTTGATTTTGAATGCTAAAGAGCAGTGTTTAAATGCTTCCTTTCAAGCACTTTCCTTGGAAAAAGTTTTAATTTTGTACATATTTTTTCCCCTTTGGGTCTTGACTGCCTCTTTGGTCATGATGTCTCTCTAGGTTTTTACTTAAATCTCTAGGAAAGTCCAGTATAGGGCAAAATCCATTTGTGTTCCTAGTCCCTATTTGCTGTGTAAGACTTAGAGAAAGAGAGGGAGAAGGAGAGAAGGAAAAAGAAGAGGAGGAGAAGAAAACAAAGGAGGAAAGAAGTACAAAGAAATGGAAATGGAAGGGAAGGGAAGGAATGGGTATACACTGGGACCTTACCCAGTATAAGGGAAGGGAAGGGAAAGGAAGGAATGGGTATACACTGGGACCTTACCCAGTATTGTGCCTTTGTGCCTGTATAGATGGTAATCCCTTGCAACAGAAACACATTACTAGCCATGCAACAGTTCTGTATTGGAAGAAGAAAGCACTGACTAGTTTCTGACTGCATTAAAATAAACTCCTGCCTCTACTGAAAGCAGAAAGAGTACTGAAAGTGGAAGAGTTAGTTCAGCATTTGGTTAAAAACACAAGTCAATTTTGGAATTATTACAGAGCTAATATTAGTTCATATAGGAAAACATTGAAAGCCATGTATTAGACAAACCAGTAGAAGTTTGATTATGTTAAGAACCATGACAGTAGTTCTGTAAGTTTGTACCATCTCCCCATTCACTCTTTTTTAAAAATATATTTTTATTGATTTCAGAGAGGAATGAGAGGGAGAGAGAGATAGAATGAAAGAGAATCATTGATCAGCTGCCTCCTGCAAGCCCCCATACTGGGGATGGAGCCATAACCCAGGCATGTGCCCTGATTGAGAATCAAACCCTGATCTACTGGTTCCTAGGTCGGCACTCAACCACTGAGGCACACCAGCCAGGCTCCCTATTCACTCTCTAGTCATACACATTGCATACATAGACTTGCATTCATAGAAACCAACATAAAGCTTTCTTTGGAGCTCTTAACAATTACTGAACCAGAAAATGTACTTTTAGCAACAGACTTAAACCAAGTCTATGGTCTAAAATCAGACACCAACCTGTTACTTAAAATTGTGGAAATATTTTCATCTTTCAAGACCTATTTCTTTACTAAATATTTTGTCATTGAAAAAAAATCATATGAATCTTACATATATCACCTTATATTTGTAGTGCTTGAAATATATTAAATTCCTTAATATACTCATCAAGTTAGGCGGCAATAAAATCAACTTCTACTATTGATTTTAAACAATAGACTTTTTTGATGTCAGATAAATTGTAAAACATGCAAGCTTGAAACAAATGACAAAGCAGAAGTGACAATAGTAAATTGTATGTGTAAGCATTTGTGTGTGTGTGTGTGTGTGTGTGTGTGTGTGTGTGTGTGTGAGATAGGAGAGAGAGAGAGAGAGAGAGAGAGAAAGAGAGAGAGAAAGAGAGAGAGAGATCAATTAGAATCAAGAAAGGACACCAGAGGAAACACAACATGATAAGTGTACATTATAGAATAAGAAAATGCTATGATCCCGTGTGTAACGATTATAAAGACAATCAGCCGGCATTAAATGACAGAACATTAAAAGAAATCTGTGCCACCAAGAATGTAACTTTTCCAAAAATAAGTTCAGGTTTTAGGTTATTTGTTGGTATTGTATAATCATAACTTCATCCTGGTGCAACCCTTGACCTATCGTACTGATTTAAATATTGAAAATACATACAGGTGTATATGTAAGAATGCCTTTGTACTGATACAATGGCAATGTTACTTTTATTAAACCACAAGACTAGAAATTGGTTCCTAAATTAAATAGGAATTTAGCCTAAAGTTCATAAAGTTCAAATGTAGAGAATCCAAGATTTAAATATAATAGCATCTTTGAACTGAAGGCAAAATGGCGGAAACATATTACCTAAGAATAACAAATGACACAAAATAAATTACTTTGTACTGCCTAGTGTGTTAAGCCAATGGCAAAATGCCAACTGCCTAACCTCTGATATAGCAGAATATGCTATGCCTTCCAGTGGGTGAGCTGATTGCACTTGCTAGAAAATGTAAAGGCACTCTGGAGCCCATATTGTCACAAATTACTCCCTTGGGGACATTGTGGTAGAGTAAAAGCTTGGAAAATACGAATATTCTCTTCTTCTTAGATAAGAATGATGAATCTAGTGGGGAAAAGGAGGAAGTTAAAAGATGTGGGAAGTGATCTCACCCCCTCCAAGCTCTTGACTGCTTCTACGAGGCACTCTGGGGAACTCATCGGGGGAAGCTCCAAATCACTTTTCTGTTGTAAATCTATGGGAAATGCCAGATGATTCTGAGAACTGCGAATGAACAGAAAGTTTTCTCTCTTTGTACCATTTAAGAAAAAGTTGGAAAAATCTCATTTTCTACTTTTTTGGAGGAGACCATTGCTGTGGTTCCTGAGGCTTCAGGAACATGGATGGTTTAATAAGAGTGAGAATCTGTCAACAGCATGTCAGACAGGTAGGCAATAAAGAGGATCTATTGGAAGATAAAAATTGAAAAATGTTGCAAGAAGAAAATACATAAGCTTAATCTTTAGAAAAAACAGTTGCTGAAAAAAATGAAGAACAAATAAGTCAAGATATCAGTTAGAGAATTGGAAAATGGGAGTAGGAGGGAAAAGAGAAGAAAAGGTTTCTTTTTTTAAAAAAATGTAGCCATACAGCCTGGAAATTTTCTTCCTAAAAGATCTCCAAACCACCACCACCACCACCACAAAACCCTGTGTGTTATCTACTCAATTTAATTACAACCTGTCAGATCACACACACAAAAAAGTGTTCATGATGTCACTTTTATTTTAAAATGTAGATTGAAAAATGTCAATATTCAACAGTATTTGCTGTTATTTCACAATAAGCTTAGATCAAGTAAAATAACCATAAAAACAAGAAGTGCCTGGAATTAGAAAGTAAGAAAATAAAGAAACTGGTTAGTGGGCTTCTAGCAAGTTATAATAGAATGCCATACTCACTCCAGGACATGGTCAGTTGCAACATCCACACGTGATCTATTATTTTGTGATATTTCAACAATGGTCCACTAATTTGTATCTCAAAATTTCATCCATTTATTTCAACTTAGTTAAGTTTACATTCTTAGAAAGAGGAAGAGGTAGAATTAAATAATTAATATGCATTCTTTTCTTTCTACACATCCATCCATTCATTCAGTTAATATTATTAACAGCATACCATGTACCAGTTACTCAGGTAGATACTGAAGTCAATACAAATAGAATAGGCAGAGTTTCTTTCTTTGGGAGCTTACAAACCAATGAGGAAAGCAGTCTTAATGACAAGTGTGAACATCATCAAAAATGATATGTTATATTTTACTTTTCAAGCTGGATAAATAAGAGAGAGCTATTTTTGGAATAATTTTCTAGAAATCTGATTACAAACCGAGAGAATAAATGGGAAGTGGTGTGTAGAAGTAAGGACAGGGTTTGCCGGGAATTATTTATGCAGTTTAGATTCTGGTGTCACCAGTAGCTTCAACATGCCACCAAAACTTGAAGAAATGTATACTTATTTCAGGTTGTGATGTGGTTAATAAATATTGTGGCTCTATTCTGTAGCCATTTCTCTTGCCCAGCTGGTTATTTCCACAATCCATGATGGCAGTAATACCCAAAGGAGGAAACAGATAATCAAAAGAAGGTATAGGAATTGGGACCTGACTCATCTCTCTCCTCTCATTGAACCCTGGTATGGTCTCGCTCTTTATTAAAAGTTTCAGAACTCATTATAATATTTTTTATCAAAGTGTTAGTGATAACTTACAAGTTATTAACATTAAAACAAATAAAATAGAACCCATCTTAAATGAGCTGGTAGCAGGATTTAAGTGCTAACCATGTTCTAGTTGCTGGCTCTAACAGTGATGTTTTTGAGTCTCTGATTGAGTATCCTATATAATAAAGAGGTAATATGCAAATTGACCATCACACCCTCGCACAAGATGGCCACCCCCATGTGGTCAGAGATGGCTGCCCCCATGTGGTCACAAGATGGCTGCCACAAGATGGCCAGCAAGGGAGGGCAGTTGTAGGCGATCAGGCCATCGGGGAGGGAAGTTAGGGGTGACCAGGCAAGCAGAGGAGGGCAGTTGGGAGTGACCAGGCGAGCAGGGGAGGGCAGTTGGGGGCGACCAGGCCTGCTGAGGAGGGCAGTTGGGGGCAACGGTCTGCAGGGGGCAGTTGGGGGTGACCAGGCAGGCATGAAAGGGCAGCTGGGGGTAACCAGGCCAGCAGGGGAGGGCAGTTAGGGGCAACCGGGCCAGCAGGGGTGGGCAGTTGGGGGTGACCAGGCTAGAAGGGGAGGGCAGTTAGGGGCAACCAGGCCAGCAGGGCATGAAAGGGCAGCTGGGGGTAACCAGGCCAGCAGGGGAGGGCAGTTAGGGGCAACCGGGCCAGCAGGGGTGGGCAGTTGGGGGTGACCAGGCTAGAAGGGGAGGGCAGTTAGGGGCAACCAGGCCAGCAGGGGAGGGCAGTTAGGGGCGACCGGG
>NW_005370610.1:2956506-2958445 GCF_000412655.1 Myotis brandtii
GTTGTGAGACAGATGTCCGACTGCCGGTTTAGGCCATAAGGATCAGGCCTAAACCGGCAGTCGGACATCCCCTGAGGGATCCCAGATTGGAGAGGGTGCAGGCTGGGCTGAGGGACACCCCCCCTCCAGTGCATGAATTTTGTGCACCAGGCCTCTACTTACACATAATTAAACTGAAGAGGGAACACTGTCGGTGGTATACTTTCATTTATTCTATATTTTTGTTTGAAGTTTTATAAACATTTCTATGAAAAGCAAAATAATTTTCAAGTGGTGCAGGATACCTTAAGCTCTGTTACTATGGCAGTAAACAAATTATGAATCAAGGTAAGTTTGTAAAATGCGAATCTTCAACCTTTAGACCCAGAGGCAAGTGTGGTTCCAGGGGTCAAAGGGGGTGGTAAGTATTAGCTGATATTTAGCTCACAGATTATTCTGTTGTTACTTCCAAATGTATTATGCAGCAATACGACTCAGTAGGGGATGAGGTCAAGGTGATCACAGCCTGCTTTGTAAGGTAGAAGTCCAAAGAAAAGGTTACTATTTCTTAGCAGAATGGCAATAATGACTCCAGATTCACTGTCCAGAGTACATTCTTGCTGTCATTATGCAAATAACAAAAATAAATCGATGGACTGATTTGGAGTTCTAGTGTAATGCATGACATGACTGACAACCAATTATAAAGTTTGAATTATTTATCTTGAGTTGTAATATCAGTTCTTATTTAATAAAATTCCTGCCTGTGTCCACTATAGCTAAGAAGTACATGCTGAATAAAATATTTCTCAGAGAGCAGGTTTTATTACTGCCTTGGTCATCAAAAAAATTATTCTTTGTCCCTTCAATTGCTCTTTTAGTGCATAATATTTGAGGCTATAAGAAAAAATACATAATATGAATAATATATGTAACCCCCTCCCCACAATTTGACCAGATAAGTCCCTGGCTACACAGAAGAAAACTAAGGTAAACAAAAGGTTAGAAGAGTCTTAAATTTGATAACCAGGTGCATAGAAAATAGAACACAAATAAAACAAGTAGATGAGATATAATACTATACTAGTACAAATAAAATAGCTCTAGAGACACAAGGAAAAATGATATAATGATCTAATATGGATCTGATTTAGGAAATTGGGTTTCACTTCACTAATCCGAATACAAATTGTGACTATATTTTCAAAATGATGCAATTTGACTCTGGTGAAGGACAGATATCAACATTAGCACATCTTTTAGAGCCTTAATAATACATTTATCTGCCTGCCTTCATTATTTTACTTAATGGTTCTGAATAACTTTATTACACTTAAGAAAGTGGAAGTAAATTAATAATTTCTTCTATAATAAACTAACTATTTTATAACACTTGGAAAGTCCTTGGAAAGGAGTTCTGCAGTGCAGGGATAAACTGAATTCATCTCATAGCATCATCATAACATAAGAATTATTACTTGTTTATATAGGAAAGACAAAATTCCTTATTTAATTTTTGTTTTTAGTTTAAAACTTAGAAATAGTGTATTGAAATCACATGCTGAAAATTATAATCACAGACTGACAAATCTCAGAGGGAAGGGAGTGGGCAGGAAGAGATCAACCAAAGAACTTATATGTATACTAGAGGCCCGGTGCATGAAATTTGTGCATGGGAGAGGGGGTCCCCTCAGCCCAGCCTGCACCCTCTTCAATCCAGGACCCCTTGGGGGATATCCGACTGCCGGTTTAGGCCTGATCATTTGGTCGTCCCTCACTAACCCTCCTGCCAGCCTGGTCGGACATCCCTCTCACAATCCTGGACTGCTAGCTCCTAATCGCTCACCTGCCTCCCTGCCTGATCGCTCCTAACTGCCTCCCCCACTGGCCTGGTCACCCCTAACTGCCCCCCCCTGCTGGCCGTCCCCCCCCACCCCCCCCCCCCCCCCCCCCCCCCCCC
>NW_005370610.1:2958492-2977109 GCF_000412655.1 Myotis brandtii
CTGCTTGTTTAGTTGTTTGGTTGTCCCTCACTAACCTTCCTGCTGGCCCAGTTGCCCCACGCAGCCTGCTTGTTCAGTCGTTTGGTCGTCCCTCACTAACCCCCCTGCTGGCCTGGTTGTAGGCAGCCATCTTGTGAGGGTGTGAGGGTCAATTTGCATACTACCTCTTTATTATATAGGATATGTATAGCCTATAACACATGGACACAGACAATAGTGCATCGAAGGCCCGGGGAGGGTTCAGGAGTAGCTTGAAGAGGGTTAAATGGGGGAAAGAGGAACATCTGTAATACTTTAACAAAGAAGATATATTAAAAAATAATAATAAAGAACAGATTTATCCTGTATTTTTTGTTAAAAATAGATCTTAATTAGTATCATAGTCTTATTTAATTACTATGGTAATATAAATATTTATAGGTTACAGATTATTGTTTTGGATAATTAAGATGTGACTTTCTTGAAACAACTATAAAAATCATTTAAGAATTTGTAGTTATCCTTAACATAGTCAAAATGATTGAAGTTGATGGAGCTGAAAAGAATTATCAAATTCCATGACCCACTGTGCTGAAGTTCTCACAACTCTGATTCTGTCCTCATCATTTTCCTTTCTTCTTACCATTAAAAAGGATGTTCACAATGTCCTCCTTCCTGGCCCAACTCTACTCTAAATGTCCAAGTTTGTCAGAACATATTTTGATAAAAAAGTGTACTTGTTGGTGGGATATAAAATACAGCATTGGGAATATAGCCAATGATATTGTAATAACTATATGGGATCAAATGAGTACTAGACTTATCAGGGGTTCACTTAGTAAGTTATGTAAATGTTCAATCACACCTGAAACTAATATTACATTGTGTGTCAATTGTAATTTAAAACTTAAAACATTAATAAACGAAAAAAAATGAATTAAACCCAAAAATTCAGATGAGGATTTTAATGATACCATGCAAAGAAGGACCTCAGAATATAAGAAACTTTTCTGTGGAACCCAGTTGATTCTATATTGGGTAGGGGGCGGGTGTATGTTCCCTGGAAAGAGAGCATATATTACAGAGCACCTTGGTTCTTAGGGAAACTCAGAAACCAGACAAGTTGCCTGGGAATATGTCGGACTTTATATTGGTTCTCCTGGAAGCTGAAGCTGTTCTTGACTTGTGCTACACTGGAGCTACTCCTCTAAGTTTTGACCAAAAAAGGTTCCCTGTGGTTTCAGGTGAAAGAAGGTAGATCCTTATAGCTGTTAAATAAAGGCAGGAATGTTTTCTGACAATTTGGAGGAAGAAGATTCAATAACAGGAACAGGCAAAAAGTGAATTTGATTGCTCCATAAAAGTGCTTGAAATTACCAATTTTTCTACTAGTATTTTATTTATTTAACAAATACATATAAGTGGCTGATTATCACCAGGGACATTCATAAATACTTTATTAATATTAACTCATTTAATAAGGAACATAAGGAATAAAGAGATTAAGTACAGTAGCCAAGGGCCCAAAGTGGCAAAGCTGAGACACCCAGATAATCCAACTTTAGAATGAGTCTGTAATTCATCACTAAGCTATGCTGTCTCTACACTAAAGAATTTCAACAAATAATTTTTTCTAACTTTTCATTACCTTATAAGTAAAACAAGGATAAAAAAACATTCCTTATCTACCCCCTTCAGTTGAAATAGTGCACTTTATAAAATACAAGATATTGTTTCTAATAGCAATTAATTATAATGGTATAAATATTTATTAACCTCTCATGGTATACCAGGCACATTAAAAAGCATTATATATTAATTTTTATTTCATAAAACAACTCTATGAATATAAAAAGATCTGTTTTCACCCTTTTTAGAGATAATGACATTTTTCTCTAATTATAATTAGTGTTTATAATATTTATAGTTCTGGCAGTATTAAACAGAAAGTGTTCCCTATAGAAATTTCCAAGAATGGTGTTGCATTGTGTGTCACCATTAGTTTTAAAGAGTTGTAATTAACTTGTTACCACTAACAATTAAATTTCTAAATTTCTCTAGTGATATAATGTTAACAATATAAGTTAGATCAGAAATGGATTTATCTCAATAATAACCTCAAACTTTTTCATTTGCATCCTGATGTTTTTTTGTTGTTGTTTTGTTTTAGTGGAAGAACAATAATGGAGTAACAGCTAGAATGCTGGAAATTGGATAAATTAATACATCACATCAGAGTAATTATTTTGTCAAATGTATATTGATGGACAAAAAAGGGAGCATAAAAGTATATAGACACCTTCCCTATCCATTTCTTTTAAATGTCATATCTATAAAGAAAATGCATTTTGAGCCCAAACAAATACTAGTCCTGCTTCTAGTATTTATGTGTCTATCACCTGTCTGGTACTTTGATCAATTTTTAATAAGCTTCAATATATATGATCAGATTAAATGCAGACAGCTTGCAATCACACAAAAAGTATAATAGCCAAAAGACCTATATACTATATAATTGTATCATAATATTTATAATTATAAAATGTAGATATTATAAACAATATACTTTGCAACAAATGTCTATAAATTAATTTTCAGCCAGCAATTTAAGGTTCAACTTTTTAAAAATGTATGATGATAGGATTTTAGAATATGCTCTCATTATTCACATTTTAATTGAAAAGATAAGTTTATATTTCAATGCAGTATAATAATAGGGATAGAAGTCTATATAAACTGCTAACCAAAGAGAGTGATTAAGTCTATTTGGAGAGGTCACAGCAAAGACATCAGGATTAATATCAGTGACAATAATTCCACGTGTAGTTAAAACTACAAGAACAATAATGGAAAACAGATTTAAGATTTGTTATAACTTAGGTGAAAGTAATATTACATAATGTTTTTCACTAACCTTCTTTTGGGCCACAGAAATTTTTGGGTAACCTTAGAAAAGCTAAGAATCCGCATGCCCCCTGAAAATTATACATGCATACGTGGAATGAAAGTTGTGTATTCACATTTAAGGGTTTTATGGACAGGCTAATGTCCATCCGGGATACCCTGCCCAACTCTGAACCTCTCTGCTTTTAAAGGGGTTGTGGGCCCAGCCAGCAGGCTCAGTGGTTGACTGTCAACCTATGAACCTGAAGGTCACAGTTCGATTCCTAGTGGTCAGAGCACATGCCCGGGTTGTGGACTGGATCTCAAGTGTGGGGCGTACAGAAGGCAGCCGATCAATGATTCTTTCTAATCATTGTTTCTCTCTCTCTCTCTCTCTCTCTCTCTCTCTCTCTCTCTCTCCCTTCTTCTCTGAAATCAATAAAAATATATTTTTAAAAGGGTAGGATTGTGGGCAGAGAGTAAATGAAAAAGAAACAGTCGTGTTTTCTTGATTTTCATACATCTTGATTCCTTCTTCTCCCTACAAACCCAGATAAATTTTAAAAAAAGAATTGTTTGCTGCAAGGTTGCAGGTCAGAGTTTCATTCTTTCTGTTCTGGTCTTTGTCCATTTTTAGGTTTGGTTTCTCAATAAGCACCACCCATCTCTTTGAGGGCAGGGTCTTATTATCTTCCTAGTGACTAGTCAGCCCCTGGCTAGGACAAAGTTATTAAAGCTTGATGCAATTAGTTAAAGGTATGCATTTATTCATAAATTAATCCTTAAATGTAACAATAATTTTGCAAACTTATTACTATGCCAACTTCCTTTACATTAAGGAGCTCAGACCCAGAAAAGTATATGCTTTGTATTAAATGATATGCGTTATAAATGCTAAAACAGAATCACAATTTCTTTTCTGATTCATATTGAGCATTGCTTTCTTTTTTATATGCCAATTTTTATTCCTACTACATTTACTTTACAATTATTGCATACCTACTGTGTGCCAGTGACAATGCTATGTGTGTTCACTTTATTATTTAACTTAATCTCATAAAATCTAATGTTTATATTATATATTTATAAATCAAAGAACCTTTTAATTTTACCAAATGATATATCCATTTTAAATTACAAAAAGTATTGGATTATTCACATTAAATATTTTAAGCATTAATACAGAGCAGTATTATATATTATGCTTAACTCAATTTTTAAGTCAAATTTTTCTTTATATTTTTGTTATGGGAAAGTTGTATATTGTATAGTGAATTTCTATAGTCATCTACTCCTTATCTGGAGAGTATCATTCCTTTTTTATTACATATAATGCTTTTTCCTCTGTTACCCTTTTTCATATTCTGTTATATCCCCTTAAATATAATATATCCTTCCAGATTTCTTCATTAATGCAAAGACATGACAGATTGAGAAAACCTGTTTGCCATTATAAACTTCAAAACAACATTAATAACAATCTCACACAGGCACACACACACAAACACACAAGACTATGCAGGCTTTATCACTAGTTCTTTAGTCTCCAAACACTGTTCACGCCCATGTTTTATTAAAATAAGACAGATGTAAGGTTGTTTTGTGTATTTATGTATCTATAGTATAAGCATGACTGAAACACTGCAAGGGCTTCCCTTTTATTAACTGGGTTGGTACATGTCCCAGGAGGAAAGAAATTGTAATACAAATAGCAAATACAGACCTACAAATTCTCATATCAATTGATTTATTTTTTAGATCTGTAAAAATCACCCATTCTGTGGAGCCCCTGGGGCAAGCAAGTGATATAAAAACTCAAATATTTTGAGCCCAAACAAATAAAAACCAGCCTTGTAGCTCCATTCCATTCAAAAAGCTTCCTTTATAAATTAGAGAAATTTGGTCTAGAAGAAAGCTGGTGCCCCACTCCCAGAGGTTAAATGACATTAAATTTCAACAAATAAAAGAGACTGCAAGGCCTGAGGACTGTCCTTGATCAAATATCCAATAGCCATGTCCATTTATAGTAAACAGGTAACTTGTGCTTAATCCTGGATGGATTGAAAATAGCAGGAAACTGGAATATGAGATTCATGCTGAAAAGACTGGCCCTGCAGGCACACTCAGAAAAACAAATGGTACTGATTTTCATACGCTCAATATTGCTTTTAGAAAAGCAGAGAAATATACATGTGGATGAACCGCAACTAGACTATCTGAGGGTACTATTTTCAAAAAGGTTGAAACTTTCAGGGCAACAAATTTTCATATTGATTTGAGGAATTTTTAAGGGAATAGTTGTCTCCAGATAATTGTAAAACCCATGACTGATTGAGTTACTAACCCTGATCTCATTCCCTATTGCCTAGCCTTCCCTTTTTGCAAATTGAGACGTGGGAAAAGTACAACACTTGCAATCTTATGTAAATCTTCTGGGCCGTGAAAAAGAATTTTAGTTCATAAGATCAAAGATCAGAAACCAAAGAGAGCCTGGCAGGCATGGCTCAGTGGTTTAGTGTTGACCTATGAACCAGGAGGTCACAGTTCAATTCCCGATCAGGGCACATGCCCTGGTTGCGGGCTCTATCCCCAGTGTGGGGTCTGCGGGAGGGAGAGGATCTATGATTATCTCTCATTATTGATGTTTCTATCTCTCGCTCCCTTTCCCTTCCTCTCTGAAATCAATAAAAATGTATTTAAAAAAGAAACCAAAGATATATGGGGATTTCAAAGTCCAAGTAAGAAGTCTGAAACTCTACATAATAATGATAATATAAACTATTTTAAAAATATGTGTAGGTGCTAAGCATTATTCTGAATATGTTAGGTTGGGTATCATACTCTGCCCATTTCATAGATGCAAAAATAGAGGCTTATATTGCTAGATCATATATGCAGTATAGAATGATTAGAGGGACCAAGAATGGGCCATATTGAAGATATTCTGAAATGAAGAATAGATAATATGTATATGCCCTTTATATAACAATGGGCTAAGAAAATTAAGAAGGGCCTACAGCAATTTTGGAAACATAATGTAAGAAATTAGAAGGCCATTTGCTAGTAGACAAACAGATAAAGATAATAAAAAATAATGTTCAGTAATATAGTGTTTACTGGCATCATTTTGTATACATCACCATTTGAAGATAATATACCTATATATGATAAATCATGGACAAAACAGTCTATTCTATTTGTATGAATTTCTGAAAAGTTTAAAATTTCATTGACATGTTGGAATTACAACACCTGCCCTTTTTATGTTTATGGGAAATGATGATAAAACATTTTGGCTAATTTATTCTAGTAGTAGAATGGTACCAGCATCTGCAGACATTATAAATTTCTTCTTACCCAGTGAAATGATTCCAAATACTAGTACTTGCTATGTAGCCCACTTGAATTTACTGATACTTGAATCCAAGGAGACTGGTAAAATGTGTTACGTAAATTTTCAAACAATCATTCCTAAAGAGCATTTAAAAAGATAGTGTTTTAGGATTTCTGTTTCAAATATGTTTTAGATGTGACCTATTGAAGGCTCACGTTCTTTATTAGTATACAGAAGAAGAGGATTATCCCTAATTTATGAGGATGCTGTTAGAACAAGCAATATGAAGCAAGTCAAAGGCCCTTATGTGTTTTAAAGAATAGATGTTCAGTAGTTATCAACTTAAAAATCTTCAGTGATTTTTATGAACCAGACTTCAATAATTTCTGGAAACTTCTAAAACATAATATCACTAATTAAAGAAAAAATAGAATAGAAAAAATAGACTTGTACCAATTGAATATTCTTCTGTAGCCAAAGATTCTATACTTAAAATATCCGTCTGTACTGAAATGTAGTTGGTAACAGGTAGATTTTCAAAGATCTTACCATTATCAAGGCATCTCTTTTAAAAAAAAATTTGTATTGATCTCAGAGAGGAAGGGAGAGGGAGAGAAAGATAGCAACATCAATGATGAAAGAGAATCACTGATCAGCTGCCCTCCTACATGCCCCAAGCCTGCAACCCCGGCATGTTTCCTTGACCGGAGTCAAACCCGGGACCCTTCAGTCCTCAGGCCGATGCTGTATCCACTGAGTCAAACCAGCTAGGGCTATCAAGGCATCTTGATCTATGCTACATCATGATTGAAAATTCTTTTTGGAGAACAAAACTGAATAAACAAAGAAATTGGAAATTACCAAAAAAGGGGGGGGGGGATGGTGTAAGAAATGGAGAAACAATAAGGTAAATATTGACTCAATACTTATACAGAAAAGACAAGAGATGCAGAAAATACATTCAAAATTTCTTTGTCACTATGATTATTGTTTGAATTTGAAAGATGCTTTATTCCATTAAAGTCCAGCAGTAGAATGAGTTTGAAATATTATATAGACAGATGATACTTGGGAGCTGAAGCTGGATTTTTGCTCAAAGTCTAGTCCTCTATTCAGTATGTGGTGAATAGTGGAGAAGGAATTGTACTTTCAGTTACAAAGAAGCAAACATCCTTCTCAACCCCATTTTTTTTTCAGCCACACTTGGTGTTCAATGATTATGTTTTACAGAAGCATTAGCTGAAGTTGAAAAAGTTACCAAAGTTACTTTTTTTTCTCTGGTAACTATAGTCAGCCAGAAAAAAATTAAAATGTTCCTTTAGAATTAGAAGGAAAGCCGATGTTGATATTGAGTTAGTGTTTTCAAGAGGAGTGAACATTTTTTTGGCTGAAACTTGAGCAGTGAAATTATGTTGACCTTCATTGAGAAGAAATATTGAGTCCAAACTCTCTAAATGTTAACTTTTGAACCAAATTAGTGTTTAGAATGATTATAATAATTTGATGTTTCTGCTAATAATTTTTGTATAACAGCAGCATATTTGACCTTTTTAAAATGTCAGAAATAATATTTAATATTAATGTGCTCTTCAGCCACTTTAAACACTCAGGTAATATTTAATTTTAAAAATAATAATCTTGATATTTGTGCTCAAAATGTCATCATATATTGCTTGAAGGATGATTCAATGTCTCTCCAAAATTGATGAATTCAAATTTCTTTCACAAAGTGGTTTAGGAATTGGAATGGATAAAAGTAACTTATTGTGTAGAAATCAAGTAGACCATGACACCCAGTTACATTAGGCCATTTTTAGTGTAGGACTAACAATTTAGAGAATGAATGGTTGGGGAGAGAAATGTATGTCTGAATGTTGGCATCAGAGCCTCTAATTGGAAATCTCAGGGGCACATTGTAACAGTGAAACTCAGAACACTCTTAAACCAAATGTCAAGTGTTTTTTGTGGTTTTTTTTGGTCTTTATATAAACAATGTATTGTCTGAACTCAGATTCTTTAGATTAGAGTCTGTTTTTCTTTTACTAGTTATTAACATAAACTGTAATAGATTAGACTGTTTCTTATAATCTGGGTTATTTGAATATCTAACTGGAGCTTATTTTAATACTAGTGTGAATGGCAAGCACTTTATATGAGCAGACCCAATATTTTTAAGCAATTCATACAAAGAAATGAGATATGTTCCTCGTATAGCTGACATGAAGAGGTACATATTTCAAGAAGACTCCTAAGCAGTGTCCCTTCTGTGAATATAAATATTACATTAGGAGACATTTATCTGGTATTTATATATGTCTTCCAAGTCCTTGGAGAGTAGGAATATTAGACGTTCTTAGAGTGTTTGCTAAGATTCAATGAGGATTTTCATGGTCAAGTTTTGGTATAGGATTCTGTCCACATTTGGTGCCCCATAAAGAAGAAGCAAAGATCTTGAGAGACCACTTGAAGCAGTCCAAGCTTAAAATGACATTCAAGCCTATGTTTGTAACTTGTCTTTACAAATTAGCGATTTTATAGTTTAGGTAACATAGCACAATTCTAAAATAGCACAATTGTATCTTAGAAAAACACATTTTGACTACAGTGTAGAAAACTGCACTAAAGAGGGTGTTGTGATCATTAGTGTTGTTCACTGCTATTTTGGGTTTTCTTCCATCAGGACATACCCTAGGATGCACTGCCTTAACACTGCCATGTGAGTGCCATGGTGTCGGCCCTTTCCTAGTGGAGGTCTTTAAGAGCCCAGGCACGTGTGTTCCCCTCTCATTGACTGCAATGCTTCTAATTTTTCTCTGAGTATGAAACCCTGGGTAAAGAATATATGGGGCAAAAGTTAGTTTCTACAAGTGTGTTAGTGCATATATTTGTGAAATTGTTTTAAAACTTGGGCAGTGGACAGCAGGATTGAAGATTCAGAAAAATGACAAGGCATGTTCTTAGTAGAAACCATATTATCACTCTTATCTGGAGAAATTTGTGGTTCTGATAATTATTGCAAAGGATAAATTTGGAGGTTTATAAAATTTCAGAAATCAAAGCTTGAAAGTGCATGGGGCTTCTGTTAGCTACAGCTGGAAAGTAAGTCAAGTAAAAAGGAGGGTTCTTAAATATTTATCCAATGAGCAAACCACAATAAAAAAGTAATGGAGAGATTCCATGTAGTGAGAGACCTCTAGGATTGAAAGAGGCAACTGATTCTTTACCCCGTTGATAAAAGATAAAGTAAGTGTTGATAGTTGGAAAGAATAAGTTAAACTTAGCCTTCAGGGCAGATTCAAATTAAGGGTATTGGATAAGCAAACTACATGTAGGGAGCAGAATCAAGTTAAAAAAAAAAAGTCATTTCACGTAAAGCTCAATTTCAGAATTTCTACAATCCTCTACCTCTTCTGAACCACCCATTCTTCTCATTTATAATTCAGGAGAGTTTTGAGAGTTGTTTTAATTTTTATATACTCTGTTGCACCACTGTATCTTATATGTGCATATATGTTCTCACTTTAGTTTATGGGTTTTTCACACCTCCTAGAGATCCCCGATTTTAAACGACCCTGTGCCTGAGTGGGCATTTGGGTTATTGCTCTTATGTTTGGTGAGACTTTACCAAAGCACATGAAGAAGTTAGTCCTACTGAACTTTTGAAGAACAATGTGCACATTGGAGGGTTGCACATCACCACTCACTAGATGCTACTTTTGACCAAGTGAGTTATCCGGGCCAGAGAAGTATGAGCAGGTGTGAGATGTGCGGTTGCTATAGAGAAGCTTGTAAGAATCAGTGCATGATCACCTATATTCACTCCTTCCTTCTAAGGTTGATGATATGCCAGGAGTTGGAGCCTCTACCATCCCTGTAGCAAGGATTACAAAGTTCTGGAGTAAGGATTACAAAGATCAGGGTGTAACACAAATACAAGATAGACTGGAAGCACAGCTGAGAAACAAGATTGTTTTGAATCATATCACTCAGACACCGGAATTGTTTATTACTGTGTCCTAATGTATCCTCAACCGACTGCAAATGGGGTAAGAAAGAAGGCAAAGAAAAACAAACAAACAAATAATAAACTTACAAGGATGTTAAGTAGACGAGCAAGAGATGGAGTGACCAATAAGAACAATGGCTGTATAGAAACTCACAGAGATATCTATGATGAAAAATGAAGTGAAATGAGGCAATATGTTGGATACAAGGGAAAAGAGGATGACATAAAAGGCAATGTCTAAATTTATGGCTGAGTAACAGGGTGACTGTTGAAATTGCCCATAGAGAAAAGTAACAGGAGACATTCGAGGCATTGGGGTAGGCAGAAGTAGGGGAAGAGTTATTGATGTGTAATTTTAGCCATTCAAGAAATATCCAGTAGACACTCAGCTATAAAGTCTAAATCTCAAAGGAGACAACTGGGTTAGAAATATATATATTTCATCATATTTTTTCCAGGATAATTAAGGTGTAACAGTTGAGTCTGCCAAGGCAGTTGTGTAGGACGAGACAATAAGCCAATGACAGACAATGACACCTATATTTCAATGATAGCTAGAATAAAAAGGCACTCAGAAGAGGGCTGAAAAGCAGACCTAGCGGTAGGAGAAAAATAAGACTGCGCTACAGAACTACCGGGAGGGAATGTTTCAGAGAAGCAGGTAGGTCAACGGGGTCAGATGTTCCTAGTGGTGAGACAATGTAAGAAAAAACAGACTGGATTTAGCCACACGGAGATCATGAGTGTCTTTTGCTGAGAGCTATTTTAATAGAGTGACACTGGTGGAAGCCATATTGAATTTGCTTGAAGAGTCAAAGGGAGATGAAACATGGAAACAATAAGTGGTTGGTAACCCTCTCGAGCAGTTTGGGTATAACAGCAGGCCAGGGAGAATGTTAAGTGGAGTGAGATACAGGTCAGGAGTGGGATATTTGTTTATATTTATTTTTATCCTCTATGAGAAGAGAGACTTCAATTTGTTTAAATGATGAGATAAAGAGATAAATAGTGAGGAATAGAAGACAGAGCAAATGGATTTGACAATTTCTGGAAGGAGAACATCCAGAGACCTTTGAAATTATTTATATTAGATAGTAGGAAACCTATATCTCCTTCAAATAGAAGGAGGAGAAAAGAGATGAGTGCACCTATTTTTCTGTATTTGGGTAGGGTGAAAAAATGCTGAGAGATTGTTTCTAAATAGTTTTAATAGTTTTTATTTTGCTTCTGTGAAGGAAAAGGCAAGGTCTTTGGCTCTGATTGAATGGGCAATGTTTAGTTCACACATTTGGGTAGAGAGCAATTGATGAATAGGGAATATAGAAGAATGTCCACGCTGTACCGAGGGTTGCGGGAAGAAGGGGAGTGGATGTACGTTGGCCAAGTCTATGAGATTTGAGATTTTTCTCTAGCAGTGTTCACACTCCTGGGTATTAATGCAAATAAAGCAGACAGTCTAATTGTGCTAGGGCTGTGGTGATACATGCGGCTAGCCAGGAGGCTAGCAGGACTAGGGACTCAATCATGTTGGAAATAGAGCTTTAGAATTAATGAACAATGAGTCTAAAATTATTAAGGAAGAAAGGAGGGAGTGATAGGAAGAACAAATGAGAAGAGATTAAAGGGTTTAAATCTAGATAAGGTCTGATTACAGCAATAATTAACATATTGAGGGAGATGTTTAAAAATATAGGCATGTGGGTGGGTAGAGCGGACTATTTTTATCAGAGGTTTTTAGAGATAGAACAGTAGCATTACAGTTGTATATATATTCAGAATGTTTCATTTTGAATTTTATTTGAAATACAATGGAACCAAAGATGGTCAGAAGATTAGAAATAGAAATTCAAGAAGTTTGCAAAAGATGGTCATAATTTGCCAATAAAGAAAATTTTATTTGGAATTGAGACTTGGTTTTAAACCAAGTTATCTGTCACTTTCTACCTGTAAGTTGCTGGGTGTTAGAACTATCACTACTATATATATGAAGTCATGGCAAGGTGTTGAGGAAAAGGAGTTTAAAAATATAAAGAATCATAGCAAATTAACTAAATTTTGAAGGATGATTCTAGACTCATAAAGTTTAAAAATATAAAGAATCATAGCAAATAAACTAAATTTTGAAGGATGATTCTAGACTCATAAAGAAAATAGTAATAACGTAATTATTTAGGGAATTATAGGCAGTTAAAATAGTTTAGAAGCTATCTTGCTAGTTATTTTAATATTTTTGCATATTTTGTTAAATCTTCCTCTATATTTTTTCCTGAACTTCCTTAACTTCACTTATTGTTTTCCCTCAAATTATAGCTACTATGTCTCTTTGTTCCCTGGGGAAATAAACACTAGATTCCCTACGGAGAGAGAATGAAAAGATTAGCATTTAATTTTAATTTTATTTTTTAAGACCTTGTGTTTTTAGGATAGTTTATGTTCACAGCAAACTTAACAGAAAGGTACAGGGATTTCCCATATACTTCCTTCCCCAACACACGTTGGCTCCTCCATTAGCAATGTGCCCCCAAAGAGTGGTACATCTGTTACAATTGATGAACATCCATTGTTACATCATATTAACCCCAAATTCATAGTTTACATTAGAATTCACTCATGATATTGTACATTTTATTTATTTGGACAAATGTATAATGACATGTATCTATCATTGCTGTGATATTTTATTTTTTATTTTAAGTAAATTTGAGCTGGCGTAAATTTCAAAATTATCTAATGTTGCTTAATTTTGAACAGCAGATATACTAATAAGGGCCACAATTGTAATACCCTCAACCATAAAGATAAATAAATTTAAAAAGTAAAATCATACATGATGCACCAACGCATATGCAAAATAAAATGTTAGAGTTTAAAGAAATGAAGAACAGCTCAAGCCTGCAATATCACTCTGTCAATAGTAGACTAGCAACGATCTAATATTTAATGTTCATTTTGACATAGAAATAGTATAATTGAAAGAACCAAGCCTTTTTATTACAAAAACTAGAGGACTGGTGTATGAAATTTGTGCACTGTGGTGGTGGGGGGGTGCGGATGTCCCTCAGCCCAGCCTGCGCCCTCTCACAGTCTGGGGCTCTTGAAGTCCAGGACCTCTTGCTCCTTACTGCCCACCTGCAGGGGAAGCAGGAGAGGCTCCCGCCACCACCGCTGATCTCGCCAGCCATGAGCCCGGCTTCTGGCTGAGTGGCACTCCTCCTGTGGAAGTGCACTGGCCACTAGGGAGCAGTTCCTGTGTTGAGTGTCTGCCCCTGGTGGTCAGTGCACGTCATAGCAACTGGTCGTTCCACTGTTCTTTCAATTTGCATATTAGAGTTTTATTATATAGGGTTTTTATTTGCTTATAAAAAGTAGATAAAATTAAATCTGGCCTACAACATTATACATTCTCTTGATAGTTATAAAGTTAAAAATTTCACTCGGGAGTAATAATGAAATAAGAAAAAATACTTATAATCCCCTTGAAATATACTGCATTATTTGTACAGAATCTAATTTTGTATGGAGATAACCCATCAAGGATATTATTCTAGGTTTTATTTTGGCAACTATTAGAAATATCTTAATATCACCTTGTATAATTTTAAAACATTTTAGTTTTGCTGTGGAATATGTTTGCAACTTCATAAATGCAAGGTGATTATCTACACAGTGTACAAGCACAATCCGGGTACTACAAGTCATACTAATTATAGACTACAAGTCATACTAATTTTGTTACATAAATACACAAGAATCATAGGGTTTCACATGTAATTATTGCTAAAGAAAAGAAGGTATATGTTCTCCTGTCACAAAACTATATATTTTCTTCAATTTATTTTCATAAAATATATTTAAAAAGACAAATGACAGTTTACATTAGGGGGAAACTGCATAAAATTATTAGATGTGAAGTACTGAGAAAGGTAGAGTGGACATATGGAGTCCTGTGTATTTCACCTAGCAAACCTGAAGCAAATGATTTATGTTCAAACCTGAGAAGACATCCTGGGAAGATAAGAGTGACAATCAAATTTACTGATAGCAAAGGTGGTACATAAACTTGATAATGCAAACAACTTGCAAAAAGCTGAAATTCATTAAGTAGTTTGCTGTTTCAACACTTAGAAGTCTGAACCCAAATAAATCCTGCTCAAATATAAATTAATTTATTATATTTACTGTGTACTGTATGTCCTTGAGACTATCAGCTCCACATGTTTAGGGATGTTTTTACTGGTAAGGCATTATTTCATGTCCTGTTGGCCTCACTGTATCCAAGTTTTTGTGACTTGATCCAGCGCAGCCTGTTCTGCGTGGCCTCTAACCAACACAACTCAGTAGTGACCCATTTGTCCATGTTTTACCCCACTTATGTCTTGCCCCAGACACCCACCCCCATTGATGCATTCCCATAGTGATGGCCTGAAAGTATGCCATTGCATGAGGTGGTATGCTGATAAGTGGAGTGGGGTGAATTGAACAAAGAGAATCTGGTACTAGGGTAGATTAGTTCCTTTTTAACCCAGCAGGGAATTTCTCAATGGTGTAAATGCTGCCATTTGCCAGTTTAATTTAAAAAAAATAAAAAATCATTACAGAGATATGATAACATTCAAGAAATAGGCTTTTAGAGGCAGTAAATTAGCAGCTTCCAAAATTAGGATGAAAGAAATATTAGATGCAGAAGGTGCTTGAATCAACTAAATAATATTTAATTATTGTTGATTTAATATAAATAATCCAGGCAGAATTTATAGTAGAAGACTATCTCTTACTGATTTATTCATTTTCTTCAAAGACACTAATATTGTAATAGAAACTACTCTCATCATAAACTAAAAGGATAAATTCCTAATTAAATATCAAAAGAGACAATTATGTTTCAAATGAGTACTTCCTCTCATAAATTCATTTTTAAGGTGGGAAGTCACTTAACAGAACATAATGTAGTTCATTATGGGGAAATGCTATTTAATTATAGTAATTCAGTGTCTGGAAAAAAAGGAAGGTTTTCTGTAGAGAGAAGGCATGTATAATGAGTGATCTGAACAACCACTTTGGGACTATCAGGATGAAGGTTTCAGATGGCCCATAGGATTAATAAAACTTTGAACAAATTTTCAAAATTGGTAAAGATGAATACATTGGTATATTTTCTGTACTAACAAAGCATTTTAAATAAGTGCATTATAACACCTAACACTTTGCATTGTCATTGTTCTATTGACAGACTTAACTCCTATTAGACTATATCGTCTCCAAGGTCAGGGACAGCATCCTTTGACCCACCCTAGTTTGTTAACAGACCTGATACTGTAATCTTTGTATGTAAAGCTTTTTTTCTGAGATGCCTATCTAGTAAAAGCCACATATGGCAGCTTTCCCCCCACTGGACCATTAGAACTTGAAATCATTTTCTTTGTTCCTCAGGATCTGGTAAGTCTGGCAGTGAATAGGACCATGAGTTCCCACATGAGTTTAAACCTCTCCTTACCCTCTGTTCAGATTGTTTATTCAAATTGGTCTCTAATTCTCATCCTATTACCTTCTGGCTTTTAACACCTAGGTGAGGGTCTTGCTTCAAGATTCTTTGCTTTTAAAGTCTAGTTTCTTAGCCCGGCTGGCACGGCTCAGTGGTTGAGCATTGACCTGCTTGCTTTTAAAGTCTAGTTTCTTAGCCCCGGCTGGCAGGGCTCAGTGGTTGAGCATTGACCTGTGAATCAGGAGGTCACAATTCTATTCCTGGTCAGGGCACATGCTGGGTTGCATGTAGTGTGGGGCATACAGAAGGCAGCTGACCAATGATTCTCTCATCATTGATGTTTCTCTCTCTCTCTCTCTCTCTCTCTCTCTCTCTCTCTGAAATCAATAAAAATATATTAATAAAATGAAATAAAATCTAGTTTCTTAGAAACTTTGAAACACTGAATACAATATTCTCACCACACACACAAAAACAGATAATTATGTGATGTGATCTTAGCTAAGGTTACCGTGATAAACTTTTTGCAATATGTAAATGTATCAAATCATTTTAAACTTACACAATGCTATGTGTCAACTATATCTCAATTAAAAAGGCAAGGATAAGAAAACAAATCCTTGTTTGATGCTGGTGACCTTTTCTGATTTAGGACATTATCACCCCCACAACCCTCTAACCTTATTCATCACTTGGTAAATTCTGTAGGAGTGCTGTACTTTGAACATGTTATTTTAGTCAGCTAACCTTTTCTTTTTGCAGATGCCTAGCCAGTTGTTTCTTTGATTCTCTCTCCAAAATGTTTCTTAGTTATTTTCCTTCCAGAAGGTCTTGCCATATTCTGAGTAATGCCAGTCTTTCTGAATTAATGAGCTGAAAAAGTAAATAAATGGATCATCATTACTGTTCCAAAGATTTACAACTTACATTTACTCTTGATTTTCCAACAGATACTTTCTCTCAGAAATTAATATAATTTATATCCTCAGTTCTTCCATCTGAATATAATACTAATTTCCATCATGTAAATTAAGATCAGTTATAGTAAAAACACACACAGTTTGGCAAGTATGGGTCTCTGTTAATTCTGATTGTGCGCATCTAACAAGTGATAAAAATATACAATTATAAAAGTTGTAAAGTTTAATCAAAATTTTTATAAGTGTATAATGCAATTTGGTAGAGGAAGCAGCAATATGAGCTGAGTAACTAATATAATGATGTAGGCAGTGATCATTGAAGGCCAAACCATATTTTTGTCATAGTAACATTTCATTCTTGGATTCCCCAGCCATAGATAAGGTAGATAGATGATAGATAGATGGTAGATAGATAGATAGATAGATAGATATAAATATCAGTATCTATATATATATTTGCATATATTATTTCACTCTTCAATATCTATATATATATTTGCATATATTATTTCACTCTTTGTGCTTTAAAGTCTACAGATTTTGACAAATGCATGGTGTCATGTGTCCACCATTTACAATATACAGGTCAGTTCCACTGACCTTAAAAGTCCTCTGTATTCATCTTCTCAGGCCACTTTTCCCCAAATCCTTAGAAACCACTGATTTTTTTTTTACTGACTGTAGAGTTATTTTTGTTTAGTTGTTGTTTATTTTTTACCAGAATGTCGTATGCATGGTATCACATACTTTGTAACTTTTTAGAATGGTATTTAAGGTTCATTCATTTCTTTGTATGGCTTCGTAGCTCATTACTTTGTTAGCAGAATAGTCCATTATATGAAAGTATCACCACTTGTTTAACCATTCAGTTACTAAAGGATATCTTATTTGCTTCAAGTTTTGAAAATTATGAATAAGCTATAAATATTCTTATAAGGATACCAGTCCTGTTGTATTAGGGTCCCATCCTTATGACCTCATTTAATCATATTACCTCTTTAATAAACCTATACCCAAATCTTCAAATACAGATGAGTTCTATCCTATAGGGGTTCTTGCTTCAATGTATAAATTTAGGAAGGGAACAGGTCAGTCCATAATAAGTATAGTATTTTATGAGCTGGTATTAAAATTATTGAAGATCTGTTTTAGAATGCAAAGATCTTTCTAATCCATTTCTTTTTTTCCCCTCCTAGTTAAAAAACCTTAGTGGAGGGAATAGCGTTTGCTAGTCAAGATAGTTCTTTGATTGCTTGGTACTTTATTCTGAGATTTCAGACTGTTTCTCAGATTATAAGAGTCGTGAAACCCGACTGAGGAAAGACCTGAAGAGAAACCCGGGAGACAAGCTCTGTCTGGAAGTGCTGTCGGTGCTGGTCCATCCTATGTGCCTGTTGCACACTCCAGATGACAAAGGCATTTGATTTTATTATTTTGCTCCACTTGTCTCTCTGAACATGAACTACTCTGAGGTTGTAGCCATAGAGTTTTCCTGGTGGTCTGAAAATTTCTCTTGAGCTTAAAGGGAAAACCAACAACAAAAACAAAAACTTATCCCCACTTCAAAATAAATTTTCCAGCAGTACAATTGGATTCTCATTAATAGACAATAAAAGTCCACTTTCACATGCTGTTGTTGAGAGGTGGACTGGAATATTTGCTAAATTGACTTCATTTTGATATCACAGCACATGAGGATATTGGTTAAGGTTATTTCTTGGAAGCAAGCATGGACTGCTTTCATTCTTTCTTTATTTCCACACAATAAAGAACCTTGAACAGAATTATGATATATTGCTTGTCAATTATGAGGTCTAAAGCTTTCCATTATAACATCACTCAATACCAATATTTTACCCAGTACTGAGAAATATACTTATTTGTGTAATTTTTAAAATGCTCTTATTGACAGAAGAAAAACATGCATTACTTTTTCTGTTTTTTGAGTTTCATAACTAGCCTCACTTCCAGATGAGAGCAGGTGGGCTTATGTTATAGGGCTTCTTCGTCTAT
>NW_005370610.1:2977813-2991286 GCF_000412655.1 Myotis brandtii
AAAAATCTTAACATAACATATGCCATTTTGGGAAGTTTTCCAAGTGCATTGTAATATTTTCATGTACAGTTCCCTCCACATAGTGTCTCTTGAGCAAAGCAAATGTTATAGTGATAAGGGTTCAGTTCAAGGAGAGAGCTTTGATGTGGTAACATCTACCTTTCATTGGAGAAGTAAAAGATTTATTTCTAATGGGAATGCTGTTCATATGCTGTTGGCAAAGAAATTTTTCTTTTTCTTTGTTAAACCTCATCCCAGAATATTTTTCCATTGATTTTAAGGGAGAGTGGGAAAGAGAGGGAAAGACAGAGAGAAACATCGATGTGAGAGAAACACATGGATTGGTTGCCTCCCGCAGGAGTCCTGACCTGGGCCCAGCCCGGGGAGGAGCCTGCAACCAAGATACATGCCCTTGATGGGAATCAAACCTGGGACCCTTCAGTCCCCATGTGATACTCTATCCACTGAGCCAAACCAGCTAGGGCAAGAAATGTTTTTTCCAATGGGGTCAGCAAAACAGAGAAAAAAGCTGCTAAAGATTGCTGCAGAGTTTTTCATTCACAGAACCTCTGCTCCTGGTGTTAAGTTTGTACTGCTGCTCTGCCTATAGAGAAATGAGGGACAGATTGGCCAAAGGGAAGTGTGGCCCTGAGAGAGCACACTGTTCAAAAAACTTCCACCAGGGCCTCAGAGATGCTGTCGATGGCCCACAGCATAGGACTCTAGATCATGAAGATTACAAACTTCACCCCGGTGACGTTCAGCTGCGGTGTTTAGAAGCTGGGAGCAAGTTGGGGGGAATAAGTCTTTCAATGGGAAGCAGAGCCGCTCTGGCTTGGTTAGACTGAGATGACATTCAGGTTTGATTATGACAAATCATCATTGTCATACATGGTCCTCATTTATACCTTCTTCCTTTGTGACTGTAACCTGCAGATTCTGGGCATTCTTAGCATTTAGAGACTTTCTTTATTAGCTCTCTGGACAGGTAGACACCAACTGATCTTTCATATGCCTTCTGAAATATGTTTAGATTCAGAAATAAAACGTTTTTGCTTATTTCTCTGTGTCATAGGAATGTTTTTATTTGGATGAGGTTTGGATTCTTCTAGTGTAGAAAAGATAAACTAAAAAAATTGCAATGTTTTTAAAAAAATCTATGGAGTTAAGCATATATTGTATATTTTAGGTGCTGGATCAAAAAGTTGAACTCAATAAATATACAATGAAATTAAGACTGATTTAATTAACACTCATGAGGTTCAGTCATTTAATATGATGCTTCAGAAAAAAGTTAATAGTTTAGAAAATCATATTCCATGAATAATTATGTAAAGAATCAATGACAAAACAATGTAAAATACTTTAGGATGTACTACCCCTGGCCTCTCCTGTTTGGGCATATTTTCTGAAATATCTCTATATATTAAACCCTAATATGCAAATAGAAGGAACGGTGGAACAACCGAACAACCAAACAACTGAACAACCGAACAACTGGTCGCTATGACATGCGCTGACTACCAGGGGGCGTGTGCGGAACATGGCGGACTTTGGCTGCGGCAGGATGGTGAAGCAGGTGAGCAGGGGCGCCAGACCAAGGCAGGGCACCGGTCGCTGTCATTGGGGCGAGCCTCTGGTGGTTACTGAAAATTCTTTGCTCCCGTGTGCTGCAGTCCTGCCCACTGCTAGCACCTGCTGCCAGGACTGGAGCCGCTGCTCGTACCCACTGCCAACACCAGCCCCTTCGCACCTGCAGCCGGTGCCGGAGCCACTGCTCACACCTGCTGCTGCCATTGGCGCTGGAGCCAGTGGCAGCTGCCAGACCCAATCACCCCTCAAGGCTTCTCCACCTCCCCCTGCTCCTGAGGGGTGATCGGGGCAGGCAGCCACCTCTCACACCCACTGCCAACGATGGCCCTGCTCTCACCTGCTGCCGGTGCCAGCCCCACTTGCACCTGCAGCCAGCACTGGAGCCGTCTCTCACACCCCCTTCTGGTGCCTGGCACTGGCCCTGATTGCTCAGTGCCAGCAGCGATGTGAGCGGTGACTGCTGGCTCCAATCGCCCCTGAGGGCTTCTCTACCTCCCCCTGCTCCTGAGGGGCGATTGGGGCACCAGCCACTGCTTACAACTGCTGATGTCTCAGACCCCACTTGCACCTGCTGCTGGCGCTGGCGCCAGTGACTCCATGCTGTCAGCGGGTGCTAGGGAGGCCAGCGCCGTCAGTGTGTGGGAAGGAGGCAGTGGGCATGAGGTTGCTGCAGACAGGGGACCAGGGTCCATGGTGGGAGGGGTCGGGCAGCGGTGAAGAGACCTGCCCCTGTGCCCACCACAGCCTGGCGGCCCACAGTTCCTTTCAAGGTGCACGAATCGGTGCACTGGGCCCCTAGTATTGTTATAAGTTTTTTCCATAGCTTGAAGCAAAAGGCCTGCACCCGAAGATAAAATATACTCCCCAACTGGGGTGCCCCCCTCTGACTGACCACATTGTGACCCATCAGACACCCTGCTGTCTTCCAAGGATGTCCTGTTGTTCAGGTAGCTACCACAACTGGCTGGTGCAACCCTAACCCAGTCCCTATGTAAGAGAACATAAACTCTCCCTGGCGCTGACACTGACACACTGGTCTCAGCCCTCTGTGAGACAAAGTAATGCAATTTCTTAGACTCTCACAATGTCTCTTGGCCTGGCTCCTGCTGGCATGGACTTAACGAAATACAGCTTTATTTTTCTGGAAATATACATGTAAATATGTATAAGAAAAAGAGACAGGAATTACATGCAGTAAAATGTCAACATTGGTTACCTGATTGGCGGTGTGGGATTTCTTCTATTAATTTTCCTTTTTTTTTTTTTTGCTATTCGCATTTTCTAAAACTTTTTGCCATAAACATTCATTACTTTTATAATAAGGAAATAGAGAAAAGCAACCTTTATTATCAAATATTTAAGAGGTCAAAATGAAACAATTCAGAAACAATTCTATTGAGATGCAGTTCTTAAAACCACATGTACATGTTGACCATTCACTTTAATTCCCAAAATAGCAGATTTATGTTGCATTTTAACTTACACCCCTTCTACTCTGGGTCTTCAGTTCTACTTCCTATCAGGTGACATGATTTTGAATTGTGTTTTTCAAGAAACATGTATTAAGAAAAGGTAATGTTCTAAGATAGAGAAAACATTTGGGAAACCCAAGGCTTTTTTGCTTCTATAGCGAATAGGACATTTTGTTCAACGTAACAATGTTGAATTAGAATTCACCTTGGGCTGCCTCCGTCTATGGCTGCAGTTTGAAGTAGGTGTAGGAGACTCTCCTTATTGATGTATTTTGCTTGGAGCTACTAAAAACTAGATGCTGCCAAATGTTTTGGAAGAAATCATATTGGGGAGGTGGAGTCTTAGTTCAGAGGGTAAAAAGCAGTGATTTTTGTTTTCTTTTCTTTGCTCAAAGCAATCATCCTACAATCTGCTAATGGATGTCCCCTATTGATGGGAGTGATGAGAAGAAGTCATTTGTGGTTTTGTTGTTTTGTTTTTTTGTAGTTCTTGGCATTAATTATGATTTTTTTTAAAAAAATTCTTTTTTCTTTTTTATTCTTTATTGATTAAGGTATTACATATGTGTTCTTACCCCCCCCCCTTGCCCCCCTTTCCCCCCCCTCCTGCCCCCACTCCCTGGTAGCCTGAGATTTTTTTAAAATCTTTTTTTTCTTTATTGATTAAGGTATTACATATGTATCCTTATCCCTGCTTTACCCCCCTACTCCTACCCCCCTGCTCATGCCCTCACTCCCTGGTGTCTGTATCCATTGGTTAGGCTTATATGCATGCATACAAGTCCTTTGGTTGATCTCTTCCCCTTACCCCTACCCTCCCCTGCCTTCCCTCTGAGGTTTTGATGGTCTAATCGATGCTTTTCAACTTCAGTTTTCATCAGCTTCCTTCCACAATGTCAGCCATCAAGGCTGTTTCCCATCCAGTTCTTCCTAACCAGCAGCAGAAGATATGAGATCCTACCATGATGAGGCCGGTTTCTAATAGGAAAGGATGTTTTGACTAAGTTCCTTTATCTGCTGAGTACATCACTTTTCTTACCACACATGCTTTTCTATATCTATATTTTATTGTTGAAGTATCCTCATTTTTTGCCCTTTACACATCTTGAGGTTGTGTGAGGTTTCCTCTAATGAGGAAACCATAATCACAGTTTCATTTATTGCACATTGATTATGGCAGGACTAGTGTGGTAAATAGCCTGTTTGTGTTAATCCCTTCATTAATTCTATGGTTTGGTTTTCATACTCATATTGATGTGGCTACTAAAAAGCTATGCAATATTAATTGCCACTACTGTATTCTGATTCGGTAAATATAATTCACTTCTACAGTTCTTTTTAGTTTAAGGATGCCGTTCCTATATTGCTATATACATTATATGTTACTGTGATTCTTCCAATTAATTGAATTTTTAGACATGTTTTTATATTGGCAGTTGTATTAAGCTGACTACTTATGAAGTGACTCTTTTGAAGGATTCTAAGGCAGTCATATTTTAAGTAAAAAGAAAATAGTTCAACAATTCCAAAGCAGATACTAAATAAAAATATCCAGATTTTATTTCAATCTTTTAACCTCGCCAGCATCTTTCACCCTCATCGAATTACAAAATATTACAAAATGCACACAGAGTTAGTAACTAAATTATGTGCTATTCTCAAATGTGGAGTGGAGAGTGAAAGGGTCCTTGAGAAAACACACTGGATAGAAAATGTTTATAACATTTGACTGTTTACTCTTCTCCTCTGATATAATGGCTTGAAGAGGAGTCAATGGTGACAAAAGCCTCCTCTGCTCCTCATGAAATGTGATATATGGATGCAGTTATCACTAATATTTCAAGATGGGATGAGATATTACGGTGCTCAAAGGTTTAGTGACGGCAGAGATGCCAGCATGGCTGGGATGCTGTGCGACAGATGTGCTGTTAACTCGGATGCATTATATGGTGGGGATGTCCCGAGGAGTAAGTCAGAATGGCTATTTCAAACTTTAATCTGTGTAAAAGTAAAAGTAAAAAAAAAGGAATCAGCTTTTAAGTTATTTTCTGTCAGTATGCAGATAACTTCAGACACTAGCTTGAACTGCTGAAAGAATATATATATTTTCACTGTAACTCAAGAAGAAGATAAAAAAACGTGCTTTGAATTTGACATGTATATGCCAGTCCTTGATTCATATACGCAGAGGTGTTAGACATGGTAGCTGAAAGGAGAAATCCAGCATGTTTTGAACAGGATGTCCCATTTACGTTCAAAATGATGTGGATGGAATCAATTAGGAGAAACAAGTGAGTCCTAGACGTACTTTGAAAAAGCTGCCGAGTTGCTTAGTAACCTGATGTTGTACTTCATTTTCCAACCGAGCTGGAAGGCTGTCAGAGTTGGTAATGGAGCGCTGAGGAATGAATCAAGTCTCATGTGCTCTGTTAGGAACATACCCGTATTAAATCTTAGCCTCCCCCACCCACTGTCAGAAGCTGCGTACTCATGCTCAGTTAAAACCCGTCGCAGGACAAGGACCAGGGAATATCACTTTAAGTGGTGCTTTGACATAAAAATCTTTTTTTTTTTTTATGTCCATTGCATTTTCATTAATCAATGTATCCACGTATCTACCATAACACTAGAGGAACCTTCATTCAAGGGTTTCGCCCTGCAGTATGGCTTGCCACTCACTTGGCTCCTCTATACACAACTTACATTAAGTCTACAGACTGTATGCTTTGCATTTCAGCATTTCACACATAAAATCTCAAGCAGTACTGCTTTTCCTTGACGCTGTCCCGACAGCCATCCATCCGTTCATGTAAATTATTCTCATAGAGAAACCATACTTACTGAACACTTTAAATATTTTAATATCTCCTATGCAGATAAACACAGGTCCATACACATAAACTAAATGGTAAATATAATTTAACTAAAAAGGTATTACTGATACTTATAAAACATTTGGACTTAGAACCTGTAACAGCCTGTATATTTTCTTTTAACTTTATGAACTCTTCATTCATTATTTTAATTTGCCAGGACATAAATATTAAGAAAATGCCAGAGCACAGCAAGAATTGGGATTTGAGATTTCATAGAAGAAAAGGAAGGTAGAGATGCATTTACTGATTGCCTTCATCAGTAAGAATTCACATGACAGGTCTTGATTTTCAAGTTAAAGATCTAAAAAGAAGAAAATTCCCCATTATCTCCCACTCAGAGTTATCTGACACATAATCATTAAATTATTAATACCTATATCATTTTTGTGAGATATATTGGGAACAATCATTCTCATTTTTACAAGTAGAAGGTTTTATAAAATTCTGGTTAATAGTCTAGCATGTAGCTGAATCTTAGTAAAATAATAAAGAATTACCTGTAACATTTTTTGGAATATCTTATAAATTGATACTATTATCAAGTCTCTGGTAATAATCATGAATATCTTTAGTAACAATGAATACATAATTAAGACAATTTTATTTGATTACATTCAACATCACCGACAATAGGGTGGTGAATGCCTGGGGCAGGGGAGAGGCGCTAGAAGAGGTCAATGGAGGAAATAAAGAGACATATATAATACTTTCAACAATCCTATGTAATAAAAGGCTAATTTGCAAATTGTCCTCTCAGGAGTTCAACCGACCAGGAGTTCAACCGCTCACTATGACATGCTCTGATCACCAGGGGGCAGTGCAGAACAAAGGAAGGCCCCAGTCAGCAGCTGGCAACTGGGGGAAGGAAGGCCCTGGCCGGCCCTGATTGCTGGCCAGGCCTAGGGATCCTATCTGTGTGTGAATTTCATGCACTGGGTCTCTAGTAAAGTTTTAAAAAAATAAAAAAATGAAATAAGAATCTAGACATTCTTTTTAAATCTTTTTTATTGATTTCAGAGAGGAAAGAAGAGGGAGAGAGAGATAGAAACATCAATGATCAAAGATGAGAGAGTCATTGATCAGCTGCCTCCTGCTCTCCCCTTACTGGGGATCAAGCCTGCAAGCCAGGCATGTGCCTTGACCAGGAAACAAACTGCCACCTCCTTGTTCATAGGCCAACGCTTAACCACTGAGCCACGCTGACTGGGCTAGAGCATTCTTTTAAAAAAGGGAGATAGAAAATGTGAGAGATGAAGATCATTAAAAATCGCCAGGTCTCTCTGGAATTGCTGCTGTAAAATGCTTCTGTGATGAGAAAGCAGCCGTTTTATGAGTTGCCGCCCAGATGTTTTTTAATATGACAACAGTGCTCACACCCAGGGTCTGGGCATTTCCGTGAGGACCCCAGTTTAGAATTCCCACCATGAGTTTCTGCCTTGCTTTTCCTGGGACACCTTTGACAATGACCACTCAGGTTTGAGCCGGGCAAAACTAGTAACCTCCGCCCCAACCACTTCTTAAGTGACAAATGCATGCTACCCTGCTCTCTATCTCCTGCTCACTGGTGACTTGGGACAAAAGATTGCCCTCCCCTGGCTTACTGCCTCCCTTGTTCTGGGATCTTTCCCTATTCTGGAATCTACAAGTAATACAACTTGTAACTTTCCTTCCTTTGTGTGAGTATATGGAAACTTCTTCAATCAAAACGGCCCCAGGATTTTCACCCCCTGATAGTGGGAGCCCCTTTCAAGACCAAAGGAGCTGCAACCTGCAGACCCTCCTCACTTCCCCCCTGTTAGTGGCTTATTCCTCCTCATTCCCTCATTCACCCCCTCACAATCTGTATGTTCTTATACACCAGCTCTAGCTTTCCCAACACAGTTTCATACTGTGATCATCCTTGAAAAAAAACAAAACACAAACAAACAAAAAAAACCAAAACAAAACAGGTATTCTTAAAAATCAAGAGGTATAAAATAACTCTGGACACTGATTTTATTTTTGCTATCCTTTGAACATCAGAAAATGCAAAGAAGGCTAGTGCAGTATTAACTGCCACACAAAAAGGATCAAGGTTATAGTGGCCCAGCAGCCTAGAAATCATTGATTCTGATGTCATTATAGTCTCACTCTGTTATATAAAAACACGCCATGGTGTTATACAGTGTATCAGTGAACTCTGCAACTAGCTAGGAATTCAGGTGTGATGGCCATTCCTAGTATGCAGTTTGATCCTCGCTGGCCTCAGAATATATTCATGCAATCTGCAAGACCAGGAGGAGAAACCTCATCACTGGTGGCTCTTATAGAGAAACACACACACACACACACACACACACACATGAACTCTGCAACTAGCTAGTAATTCAGGTGTGATGGCCATTCCTAGTACACAGTTAGATCCTTGCTGGCCTCAGAGTATATTCATGCAATCTGCAAGGCCCGGAAGAGAAACCACACCACTGGTGGCTTTTATAGAGAAACTAGAGGCCTGGTGCACAAAAATTTGTGCACTCACACACACACTTTATCCACCTGTAAATACCTGTGTCCTGTCATGAAATACATACACATAATTCTCTGAGTCATGCATTAAAAAATTGAGCTAATTTGTGGTAGTGAGACTTAAAAATATGACAATGAAAATTTCTAAAATTAAGTTTGAACACTAGACTGCTCAGGTGAGACAAATTGTGATATCTGTCCCCCTCTGGTTTACTGGTTGGCTTTTGGCCTCAGCCCAACAAACAGGAGCCAGATATAGACTCATATTTATTTCCTCAAGAAATCCAATTACACTAACCTTTATCATTTTTTCTCTGCCAGAGATTAGAGTTTTTAATCCCACATTTCCTAATGCATACATTTGCATAGCTCTAGTGCAGGGGTCCTCAAACTTTTTAAACAGGGGGCCAGTTCACTGTCCCTCAGACCATTGGAGGGCCGGACTATAGTTTAAAAAAAACTATGAACAAATTCCTATGCACACTGCACATATCTTATTTTGAAGTAAAAAAACAAAACGGGAACAAATACAATATTTATATTTGCATGTGGCCCGCGGGCCATAGTTTGAGGACCCCTGCTCTAGTGTCTAATTGCTTTCACTACATTTCTTCTTTGGGAATGCTCTTCCTTTCCTCCTCTGATTCTCCCATCATGAGCTGAACAATGCGTAAGGGATTCCAGGAGAGCTAGGATTTGTTCAGGCATGAGGACTTTTCACAGAAGTATGTCTGTTCCATTTGCAGGGCTCCATAACCATCACATGGATTACTGTCAGCCTCATATGAAGTACACAAAGTTGGCATTTCTTATTCCATTTCACAAAGGCAAGATCCATAGTTCAGTGAGTGTAGTTAACATTTCTAAGGCCTCAGAGCTAGTAATTATGGAGGCAGAATTGTTAGTCTTATCTTTCTGGCAGCAAACGGCATACTCTTTTCTTGGTATCAGACATCCCCTCTGGGGGAAAAATGAAAAGTAAAAGGCATTGCTAATACATATATACTGGGGAGGGAGGATTCCTCAATGTGTCCTATTTCCAGAAAATGAACAGACCTAAGAATTTCTATCATAATATCCATGTTACTTTACATTTGGTATTTGTGCTCAAAACCCAAGTCTTCTATCTAAATGATATGAACGTAATTTTAATAAGTCACTGCTTCCTCATCTGAAAAAAAGGGCTTCTAAGTTACAAATCTGTGGTGAGAATTTGAAAAGACATAAGTAATTAGCACAATGCCTGGCCAAACCTAAATGCTCATAGAATTTTAAACTCAGACAAAACTAATGTTTTGAAAAGCTCAGTTGGTACAGGTGACAAGATCCTTGTTAGCTTCCAATAGCTACCTCTGTTTTGTCCCACTTAGTATTCTTTCAGTCTAACAGTCTGTGAAGGAATTTGAGATTCAAGGAGATTAAGTGATGTATATAAAGCCATATAGATTTTTCTACAATCCAGATCTAGAAAATGCCTTACAATCCCTACATTAATTCACCATCTTAAATGTGTTATCTGTTAAGGAAAGCCTTGAATAGAATCACACACAAAAAAATTACTTGTCAGTTTCAAATATTTGATATATTTAAATGTGTTATCTGTAAGGAAAGCCTTGAATAAAATCACACACATACAAAAAAATTACTTGTCAGTTTCAAATATTTGATATATACCTTATATTTTTGAGGATTCAAGTAGAAAGAAAAAAAGGAGACGTGAAATATAGAAAGTCACAATTTTATGTACTTCTTAAATGATTTATAAGAGCCAATGCAATAGTCTCTGAGAAAGTACAATAGCTAAGGGGGAAAAAATAGAAAACTTACATCCTATAACAGTTAAATATTTGTTTGTATATAAGATGATAAAGCACAAGAGAGAAATATAGCTTGAGCAATTATTGTAACTTAATGTTTTACTTTTTAATTTGAAAGTTGATTTATTTTGCAAGGTAATATGCACACTACTTAAACTCTACCTTTCAAATGAAGAGCATAAACCAAATCTGAAAACTAAAGCCCATATTTTTTTCTTTGTATTTTTTTTTTAAATTGGCTCCAGAGCCTGACCTTTCATTATTTATTTATTTATTTATTTATTTATTTTAAAGGAATAATCCACCCACATAATTACATAACAATATATTAGGAAAAAATCTGCTCAACTGATCAAGAACAGGTTCAATTATTAACATGAGGACAGACAAAAGTTGAGTTGAGGAAAAGAACAGCAATTCCAGACACCCCTGCATTTTTGGGCAAATATTGTTTTATAGATACTTTACCCTGAAATTAAAAATAATCTAGAATTATCTAGAGGAGGTCAGAAAAATCTATGTTGAGTTCAGACTTATGATGTATTTTGCTCAATGCTATTTTTTTCAGAGAATCACATAAAATGTATAATCCAGACTGTTAAAGGGGCTTTGAGGGAAAGGTCCATGGTGTTTGGAGAGTGTAGAATAGGTGGTCCCCTTTTCACCCCCCTCCCCAAAGGCAGGTCATGACTCTTCAGACTGGTGGACCTTCTCAGGTGGAGGGAGTGCCCCAAACACAACGGCGAACAGCATGAGAAGCAGGAAGGTGATGAGGAATATGCTGACCACAGCCAGGCCCCCCTGGTCCCAGGGGTTCTGCCAGAACTCTTCCTTCCAGAGGCTCCTCTGGTCTGTTATCAGTGTGTCCATGTGGACCTGACTCTGCTGTTAACACTCCAGAGTCCTGAGAGGGCGGATGGGGTGATCCTTTGGGGCCCACACTTTGGGAGACGAGCTGGAGAGGCCAGCAGGTGACCAGAGCTGTGCTCTGACTCAGAGAAGCTGCATATAAAAGTCAAATATGATAGATATTTTCTTAGTAATTTTATTATTATAAGATTATTAATTATACTAAGCAAATGAGAATCATACTTGAAATAATTAGCCATGATTTTATCCTTAATATGTAATCTCCATGGTGTCATTCACCTCAAAATCATCAAATATGGATATTAGTCACATGCTGGTTCTGCTAACTCTGGCATTCATAGAAACAATTATATAATCCATATTTATTAACTTTGATTGAAGTATATGAATTTATATTTATTTTATTATTATTTTTTTTAAAATATATTTTATTGATTTTTTACAGAGAAGAAGGGAGAGGGAATAGAGAGTTAGAAATATCGATGAGAGAGAAACATCGATCAGCTGCCTCCTGCACACCCCCTACTGGGGATGTGCCTGCAACCAAGGTACATGCCCTTAACTGGAATCAAACCCGCGACCCTTCAGTCTGCAGGCTGACGCTCTATCCACTGAGCCAAACCAGTTAGGGCTATATTTATTTTTAAAGTTATAATATTGATTAATGCCCAAAAGAGAGTGTCTCTACTTGTTTCAAGCTTGTCTAAATGTATTTTTTTACTCTTTTATATGAATAATTTTGTAAACTAAAAACTGCATTCTGTCTTGATCTTCTCCAAAAAACTTCAAATGTGATATCCCTCCCCAAATTCTAGTATTAAGAATCTTGAGGAAAGTTAATTGCTATAAATGTACTATTTCCAAGTGTTTGTGTGTGAGAAAGAAAATGTTGGTTTTGCGTCTCACTTGTTATCTGTTGTAAGATTTTAACAATTATGAAAAATTTCTATTATATTTCTTATTTTAGGATAAATATAATCCTATATAATAAAAGCCTAATATGCTAAGTGTTCGGTCGTCCAGTCATCTGTTCAACCAATCAAAGTGTGATATGCTAAGGCCGCTCAACTGCTCACTATGACATGCACTGACCACCAGTGGGCAGATGCTGGACCCCCTTGCTGCTGGGGTCTGGCTGATCAGGACTGAGTGAGATGGGCTGGACCTGCCCTGGAGACTTCCTGCAGTCTCTCCCTGGCTGGCCAACCTCCCGTGTTCCTTCCCAGCCCCGATCATGCACCAGTGGGGTCCCTCAGCCTGGCCTGCACACTCTCACAATTTGGGACCCCACAGGGGATGTTGGAGAGATGGTTTTGGCCTGATCCTACAGGCCAGACCGGGGGACCCCACTGGTGCACGGGGCCTCTAGTATAAGTATGAATGAATAACATAAATAAATATAAATTGTGCTATACAATACACCAAACACAGCTGTTGTCATTAGGATCCATACAGTTTTAAGAACTTTGAAGTAACCAGTTTGGCAGAAAAATAAAGTATTCTAAGGTGAGAGCAACAGAGAACCAACAAGAAGATCTTGGCCTATATAGTGTTCATTAATGTAGTTGTATATCTATGTTTTTAAAACCCAATACTGCATATTTATGATTTCAGCAAAACACAGAGCCATGAAATTATTGGTTTTGTCTAGTCTGATTATTCATAATTGTATGATTAACAGATTGCCAAACAAAACCTGAAATTTAAATTTAGTTATAGATAACATAATATCTCTATAATGCTAATGATATGTGGGTTGTAAATATATGGGTATTATACTGTTTAATTAGTCTTCACCATGCCGCAGTAGGTCACCTTTATCATTTTTTATAATAGTAAATTTCCAGATGAATTTCCTTGACTTATTGAACTTTTGGTATACCTATACCAATTTATCTTTTTGGTTTTTAAAGTTAATCTCCAAAGTTGAAGAATATTTATAGTTGTTAATTTTTTATATTAGTAAAATACATATAGTTTAACTTATGTATATTTACATGTGTATGATTATAAGTAATATTTTTTAAAATTTTTCTTTCTTAAGGTATTACAAAGAGTATTACACATGTCTCCTTTTTTCCCCCCCTTGACAGTCCCCTGGGTTCCCCTACCCCCCAGTGTCTTGTGTCCATTGGTTATTCTCATATGCATGCATACAAGTCCTTCAGTTGATCTCCTAACCCCCCCCCCCTCCACCCTCCCCAGGGTTCCCACCGTAGTTTGACAGTCTGCTCAATGCTGCTCTGGCTCTGTATCCATTTTTGTTCATCAGTCTATAATGGTCCTTATTATCCATAAATGAGTGAGTTCATGTGGTATTTTTCTCAGCTTCCCAGGGGC
>NW_005370610.1:2991313-2993050 GCF_000412655.1 Myotis brandtii
GGGCCGTTTCAACCTCACCGGGGCCGTTTCAGCCTCACTAGGTCTGATTCAACCTCACTGGGGCAGTCCCAGCCTCACTGGGGCCGTCCCAGCCTCACTGGGACCGTCCCAGCCTCACTGGGGCCGTCCCAGCCTCACTGGGGCCGTCTCAACCTCACAGGGGCTGTCTCGACCTCACTGGGGCGGTCTCGACCTCACCAGTGCCGTCTCAACCTCCTGGGGGCCGTCTCAACCGCACTGAGGCTGTCTCAGTCTCACTGGGGCTGTCTCAGCCTCACCTGGGCAGTTTCAACCTCACCAGGGCTGTTTCAACCTCACTGGGGCCGTCCCAACCCCACCGGGGCCGTCCCAGCCTCACGGGGGCCATCCCAGCCTCTCAGGGGCAGTCCCAGCCCCACGGGGGCTGCCTCAGCCTCATGGGGGCTGACTCAGCAACACAAAGTTTGGCATTTTGTCCTTTGTTGGGCGGCTCCTTGCTGGACAAAATCTCCAGGCGTTCCTGGTGACTGAATATCTGGTATGCTTGCTTGGATTTCATTTTCTACCAAGTGCACAGACTGCCTGTCTGCCGTCTCCCAGCGTCCCACGTGAGACTGGATCTGGTGGACCTGCCTGTGCGTTTGCTGGTACAGCGGTTCCACGTCTCCAGCCCAGCCGGGTCCGGCTCTGGTTTCCTCCAAACCTGATTCTGCTTCTTGAGTGTGTCCCTTATGGGTGCTTATGGGTGCGAGGAGTTGAAATCTGCATTCTGCTGGGCGGGGCTGCAAAAGCGCCAGTGGTTCTCTTTGTGCCACTAACACAGCTTGGGCGGGGATGTAAATTGAGTAGGGCGGGGTCTCAGGGAGTCACCAGGGCAGAGCAGACAGCAATGGCGTCTCCGAGGCTTCTCGCCTCTCAGGACTCCGCAACTCCGCGTCCCTGAGTGCCGGCGCGCAGCTCCGAGAGACAGCCACCCTCGCTTTCTGACCCACTGCAGGGGTGTCCCACCTCTCCCCGTAGGGGTCTGTTACCTCAGAATCCCGCCCCAAGCAAGCTCATTGGATTCTAGAGTTTGTAACCCCTTCCGATTGAAAAAAACCGCGCATCCAGTTGCAGCCCGCCTGGCGCACAATTCTGTACCTCTGTTCTTGGTGCCTCTGCATATCCTACTCAGTCTCAATGTGCTTCTTTCTTTCTTTCCAGTTGTAGAACTTCCACTGGGCCAGCTTTCCCATGGTTCTGAATGATAGCTGTTTGTCTTATAGTTGGTAGTTTCAATGTTATTGTCATAAGTAATATTTTTAATTAGGCCACTTAGTATTAGAAAACTAACACTAAGTGACCTAATGTTTGATGCTGTGTAGCTAGGAAGAATATATATCTAGGACTTTTGACATCTACTTTCAATTGGGTACTCTTTATTCTATTTAATGGAGCTACTCCTAGCTTACAACTATATTTGTTTAAATCAGTGGTCGGCAAACTGCGGCTCGCGAGCCACATGTGGCTCTTTGGCCCCTTGAGTGTGGCTCTTCCTAAGCCTTAGGAGTACCCTAAATAAGTTAATAACAATGTATATTAGTTTAAGTTTTAAAAAATTGGCTCTCGAAAGAAATTTCAATCATTGTACTGTTGATATTTGGCTCTGTTGACTAATGAGTTTGCCAACCACTGGTTTAAATGATGACATATATATATAATTCATGTATATATACTATATATATACATAGAAAATTTTATATTTATATATCTAAAATT
>NW_005370610.1:2993189-3009630 GCF_000412655.1 Myotis brandtii
AATTCTCCTTTATACTGTGATTTTATATAGACTACTTAAATTACTATTAAGATAAGCTTTTTATAAAGTAATATTTTTCTGCAGGAACTGGGTAAATTATAAAGGTCTTTGTTGTTCTTTTCCATAATATATAGTGTGTGAGTAAAATAAATAGAACATATATGGTTCTAATGTAAATTTTTCAAAAAGATAGTATGTTAATGAATTGTTGGTTGAAATCTCTCGGAGGAGTTTTCCAGTAGTAATTCAGAACATGAATTGAATCAGGGACTCAGTGGAAAAAAATTTAAACCTCACTGGTCACTCGCTGGTGTAAGAAAACCAAAATAAGAAGACGATTTAACATTAGATCATCATTATGAAGCTTATCTCTGAAATGAGGATTGACTCCCAGCATTGGAATACAATCAGAGATTCCTGTCATGCAATGTCTTTACAGCCAAGTGTCAGGTGGATTTTTCCTCATCACCCTCTATTTCTGTCACAGCATTTCAGCACTTTACCCAACCTGTAATCTAACCTCAATCTCTCTCTCTCCCTCCACCCATCCATTTCTCCCCTGTGTGTAATAACTATATATGTTTTACTTCTCTTATTAATTAGGAGCTAAATAAACATTTGCTGAATAAATAAACACAGACTGTGTGATTATTGTGAAACATTTTACCAATAAGAATATTATTATGGTAGCAGATGCTTCTACTGTTTCAGAATTGGTAGTTTTGAATAAATGATTTACTTTTAAAATTATGTGGCCACAAAACTCTATATTAGATCATTTCTAGTCATTCTTTCTTAGAAAATATCGTTATATAAGAAAAGCAAACAATAAGAGAAAATCTCAATATAAGTAATTGTACCTATTTGATAAAAAAACTAATAAATAAAATTAAGGACAAGTGACTTGTTATTTTTTTAAAAAGTCGAACTGAATGGAAAGCAAATTGTTTTAATTGTGGCCTAATTTTTAAAATTTCAAACTAAATAGATGAAAATTATTTTAAGAGTAATATGTTTATCCCATTATTGTTTTAATCATTTAGATAAGACATTTGCTCTAGTTTTTTGTTTGTTTGACATTTCAAAAACGTTGAAAATAAATTTCTACCTTAACTATTCGAGAAAAGTGACACTTGCAAAGTCAGCCAATAGAGGGCGCGAACCATAGCGTCTGCTCTAACACAGGCGAGTCTCTTTAAAGCTTGAGCTTTGTTGTAATGGATTTAGTCAGCCTTTACTGAGTGTCCTAATAACCTCGGTGTAATGCATATCTTAAATGAGCAGTCGTAGAATGTGTTCTAAAACTCATCAAGTTTTATTGGGAGGCTGATAGGTTTTATTTCCAGCTGCACAGGTACAGTGAATCATAGGGAGCAGCACAGGAAAAAGTTCAATGAGGATTCAACCTTGAATGTTTCTACTCAGTGAAAGTCCCAATTAGGAGTAAGACACATATATTAGATTTATACTGTGTTTTCTCCATAAAACCTAAGGTGACATATATATATATATAATACCAACTAAAACAAACAACATCCTTGGAAAGGTTAATCATAACCCTGGACAGAAAGGTAAAGATCAAGAAACTGACTTGCTTAAATTAGGCTAATGGGGAAAAGTCAGGGGACATTAAGAACTATTATTGTGGGGGAAAGAAAGAAACTAATGTGGTTTAATAAAGATTCAGGAAAGAATGTGGAGTTGCAGAGTTACAGAATCTTGGAAGGGTTTCCATAATGTCATTGTGTGATGACCCCTGCTCTAAGCAGGATTCACTCTCATCCTATAATATATATGAGAATCAAACAGATTTTAAATGTCCTTCCAAGGAGAATATATTTAAAAATTGTGTACTTTTGCCCAAAAGTTTATCACTTTTTATTACAAGGGAACATGTTACTGTAAAATTTGAGAAACCAATTTCAGAAACTATTTGCTTAATTTTGAACAAAAGACGAACTCAATTTAAAATAAAGTAGACCAACCCACTTAAAATGAGATTTTACAATTTGAACATTTTAAGTGCCTTATTCCTGAATATGTCTCAGTATTTATCACTCTGTAGAAAACGCATGTGTACATTTCATTTGCATATATTATATTTTCTTTCTAGTCCAGGGATTTTAAGGCAAAAGAACACATTTTGAAAATATAATCCTCATATTGTTTTCTCAGAAAGTTTAGTTCACATCGAGCATCATCAAACATGTTAGTATTCTAGATTCCATTCGTTCATCTTTGTTTTTGAAAGGAATTTTTAGATAGTGAGTTAGTTCCTCTTTCCTTTAAGCCACTAGGATTGAGAGGTTAACTGAAGGCTGTCTCCGTGTCATTCCTTCATCGCCGACTCCATCCACACCTTTGGGGACCCCTGGACCTGCTGGGGTTGGACCCCAGCAGATAGTGAGTTAGTTCCTCTTTCCTTTAAGCCACTAGGATTGAGAGGTTAGAAGTAATGAAAGATTGGCGAGTTTTAAAGTAGTCCCAGCTTTCTCAGTTCTGATGATGCTACTCAGCTATAAGTACAGAAATTAGTGGTGGTTGAGAAGGAAATCATAAGGGCCACTCTCCCTTATAGAAATGCAAACTAGTGAAACAAAGCAGCATGCCTGTGGTTTATTTATTTATTTTTTTGCCCTATCAAACACAAAATTCTTTTTCTTCTGGATGCAGTAAGTTAGGAGCAGGAGGAAACTGGGGCACAGAAATGGAAAAGGGGAGCTCTAACCTGTCTTAAGAGCATGTTCTCTGAAGCTGTATGGCCTGTGCCACAAATCCTGCTTCTGCCAATGACTCCCCTGGGCAAACTGCATGTGTTTTCTGGGCCTTAGCTTCCTGTATTGTTACAGAGAAATAATGACAACACCACCCTCTTTGGGTTGTTGTAAAATGTGATATGTAATCATCTGTAGCTTTAGATTCCAGCTAATTACTGTTCTTCTTCATTCTTTTCTATTTAAACTTTTAATGCAAAGTTAGCATGCTTCTGTGCTCTAAGGAACTGGACTTGCCCTGGTTTTGGTAAGGAATGCTCTAAATCACACAGTTTTTGTCACCTTTTTAGAGCTTGCCAAGTGAAGTACGGATAGCACTCTCTCTGTTTAGGGTAGTACTGTTTCAATGTGCTGAAACTGATATCCTTTTTATATTTGATTTTTAAAAAAGTCAGTTGACTAAAGCCTACATGTTAATTTTCAGGCAATGTGGTCAGGAGAGGTTTGAATTAGCTAAACCACTTTTGGGCATATCCTCATTTGGCTAGGCAGAAACGGCCTGGGACTAAAACACACATTTGAGATAAATACATTCAGGCTGACTACCAGGTGCCACAGGATAGATAATTCTCTCTATAGCTTTAATGGGTACTTGGATTAACTAATTACCCCACCTGGTCTCGTGTTTACAAAGTGGGCTGGTTTTACTCACTAGTTTCTCCCTAGTGTTCATTAAGATAGCATTATCACATTCAGGTACCATTCCATTATTGTCCTGAGACAAATCCTGTAAACAGAGCATTAGCAAACCACAGTCCCTGGCTAACTTATTTAATTCTCAGAAGAGGTTTTCACTGGTTCTTAAAGTTTATTATAATGAGATTTGTCTCTTCCTAACATCGTTGAGCATCTTACCAGTGGCTATGGGAAAAAGGGATAGGGAGGAGGAACACAAGGGGTATACTCCTGTCCCTGGAAGACCAGATTTTTGATAATTGTCGGGGAAATAATATTGGTCTTTTAAAAGTTAGTAAGCAGTTATTGTATTTGCACACTAATACGCAAGAAAATTGTTGAGATACTAAAATAGACGAACGTGATCAAGGAGTATGAGGTGTGCTGGAAGATGTGTCCATTTAATTTTTGAGTTAAAAATAAATCACTGTGAACAAAGAGTTGAACACAAAACCACAGAGACAGCACTTAAGACAGACCCCACTTTATTGGGGTCAAAGGGTACTCAGAAGAGATAAAGGAGTAAGCACCATGGAGAAAATTTCGTTTATTTCCTGGGGGTGCAGGGCTAGGGTCATTGCCCTAAGGCCTGAACTTTCTTACCCTGGAAGAAGTGTTTCATATGGGGTTTAAAAAGAAAGAAGAAAAAAGATTCTTCCACACGAAAGAGGGGAAAAGGAACCAAGTAACTTCGAAGGAACTCTTTGAATGAGTGCCATCTAGAGTATTTTGCAGTGTTTTTCATTGGCTTGTGAGGCTGGTGAGGCATCGTGAAGCCCAGGAAGTGGTGTTCGTCACCTTAGGCATAGAGAGGCACAAGCTCCTATAAAATAGCATGTGCCTTCAGGGGATGGGGAACCGAACCGTCTACATGGTTTGAAATGTTCCCAAATAATAGTCTTTTGTCTAAACTTTTAATTTAAGAAACCCAATTACAGATAGTGTCCCTAATGATTGGAACAGCATACATATGGACCACAAAGTTCATGCTTAGGCAGGTTTACCCTTCTCTGTGTCAGTGAATTTAATGATGCTCGGACTTAAAGTAGAAGAAGAAATGAGGGACGATGTGTTACAGAACTTTTATCCAAATCAAGATGATGACTTACATAAAACAAGTTTGTTAGGTGAATTTAATAATGCTCGGACTTAAAGTAGAAGAAATGAGGGACGATGTATTATAGAACTTTTATTCAAATCAAGATGATGACTTACATAAAACAAGTTTGTTACTTGTTTTAAAACCTATTTTATGTGTTAAGCTGAGATTTGAACACGTAATTTAAAAAAGTTATCAATGAAAAGATGTATGGGGACACATTCAGTTGGAGCTAATGTCTGTTGTTTAATTGAACACTCAATTTACATGAAGGAGAAGAAACAGCAGAAGAGAGTGATGGAGTCTAAATATGTATAGTAGACATACGTAAAAAGAAAATAAATAGTGATGTAATTGAAAACAAAAGGATGAACCTAAAAGAGAGAGACAACTTTTTCAAAAACAAGAAAATGTTATTCAGTTTTGAAAAGTACAAACTAATAGACCTGAAAAAAAAATGGTCTGAGGCACATGGACTGGAAATGCAAGCTGCGAAACCGTAATGTCAAACGGATGCCACTGTGCCTCGCGGTCAGCGCACCTCCTGGCAGGTGTCCGCAGGTGCTTCCTTTTTTAAATTTGCCTACAGATAGGTTATTAAAGTCACTGCACATCAGAACATGTCTTTCTTATGGCACAAATTAAACTACACCTGAGCAAAGGCACAGATAAGGGCAAGAACACGCAGGGGACAGAGAGAAGGCTCTGTGCATGCCCAGTTAACAGTGAGGTGTGGGTCTAAAGAGTCACATTTGATTTAAAACTAAATTTGATTTTTTAGAAAAGCTTTGTGATGACTTACCTCTAAATAAATGTGTTTATAAGGTAATCTGAGTATGTAAAACTGTGAGTGATTTGGTTGAACTGTATTAGTGCCTTTTGCTTTTAGAAAGTTGAAGAACTTGCTCATAATTTATGCTGGGTGATCATTCCTTTCAGATACCTAGGGCCAACCCCAGTTCATTCATCAGCCCCTCTTTCATTTCAAAACTTTTCGATTGTATGGTCAAATGTATCTGTACACATTGTGTGTGTGTGTGTGTGTGTGTGTGTGTGTAATCCTTATTCAGATCATTCTCACCTCTAGCATCTCTGATGCTTGGCTTGAGCAATAATATTCTTCTGATTTTCTTATTTTTTAATATTTCATCTTTAAGTCTTTTAAAGAGTATTTTTAAACTTACAGGGACAGGCAAAGGGCAACAACCAGGTGATTGTAAATGCCCTCTCAGCCTCCCTGTAAATTTCTATCATTTTTTTTGTTTCTCCTTTGCTATAGTTTCTAGAAAATTTATTCAATAGTCTACATTCTACATAATTTTCCAGGGTACACAGGCAGCAAATACTACGCAAGAGTTTATTTCTTGGCTACAAACCACATTTCTCCATTTAGAGCTTGCGCTCTTACCTTCTCCTGCCCTCCAATTTTCAATAAATTTTGATCAGTGGCTCACAGATCCCTGACAGCTTGTAAATTGCTTGAAAATTCTCTGTGCTATATATGAACACCAAATATGAATACTAAGTAATGCTGTTTCTGGAGTGCCTTTAAAACTCTCATAGTCAGCATCCAGTTGCATTAATAATTATGTAAGGTGCTTATTGATTTATAGAAACTTAAATAAATATGGAGCACTATCTGAATTAAAAAAGGGTCCCTGGGAATACTCGACTTTCTCATGTGGTACTTAATAATGGTTGAAGAGGTTAGCTGAATAGTAAGGTCTCTTGAGTTTTTAGGCAGACCTGTGAAAATATGCTTAGCATACAGAAAGAAATAACGTTGTAAGACATTACAACTAAACTCCCAACACACATGCTTCTATATTCTCACACCTTAACATAATTCTAGATTGTTTAACCACTAGTATTAATAAACACAGAGACAAATTTCATAACAAGTAAGATTCTAGGTCACTGCATTCTCAAAGAAGACTAGAGAAAAAAAATAGGGGCAGTATTAACAGAGAAAAAATATGCTATACTATTTTTTTTCCAAGAAGAAAGAAATTGTTTGGGTAATTCCATATAGTGAAGACATTACCTTCATGCAGATAGCATGAATATATAAAAATCAAAAGGATATAGTATTCCAGACTTTTGAAAAACTTCAACAACTATTGTTGAGAAATTGTTTAGGTTTACTGTGGGCTTCAAAAATTAGAAATGTGGATATCAAGCTATATTACAAAGCTGCTGTCCTCAAAACTGCCTGGTACTGGCACAAAAAGAGACATATAGACCAATAGAACAGAACAGAGAACCCAGAAATAGAACCAAGCCATTATTCTCAATTAATATTTGAAAAAGGAGGCAAGAGCATACCATGGAGTCAAGACAGTCTCTTCAATAAGTGGTGTTGGGAAAATTGGACAGTTGCATGCAGAAAAGTGAAACTAGACCACCAACTTATAACATACACAAAAATAAACTCAAAATGGATAAAGGACTTAAATGTAAGACTGGAAATCATAAAAATCTTAGAAGAATTCATAGGCAGCAAAATAGCAGACATATGTCGTAGCAATATCTTTACCAATACTGCTCCTAAGACAGTGGAAACTAAGGAGAAAATAAACAAATGGGACTACCTCAAAATAAAAAGCTTCCGCACAGCAAAAGAAACCATCAACAAAACAACAAGAAAGCCCACTGCATGGGAGAACATATTTGCCAATGTCATATCTGATAAGGGCCTAATCTCCAAAATTTATAGGAAACTCATACAACTTAACAAAAGGAAGCTAAACAATCCAATCAAAACATGAGCAAAGGACCTAAATGGACACTTCTAGAAAATGGACATAACAGGAGGCCAAGAGACATGTGAAAACATGCTCAAAGTCATTAATCATCTGAGAGATGCAAATCAAAATGACAATGGGTTACCATGTCACATCTGTCAGAATGGCTATCATCAACAAATCAACAAACAAGTGTTGGCATGGATGTGGAGAAAAAGGAATCCTTGTATACTGCTGGTGGGAATGCAGCCACTGTGGAAAACAGTATGGAGTTTCCTCAAAAAATTAAAAATGGAACTCCCATTTGACCCAGTAATCCCACTTCTAGGAATATATTCAAGAAACACCAATCAGAAAAGACATATGCACCCCTATGTTCATAGCAGCGCAATTCACCATAGCTAAGATTTGAAAACAGCCTAAGTGCCCATCAACAGATGAGTGGATTAAAAAGCAGTGGTACATCTACACGATGGAATACTAAGCTGCTGTAAAAAAGAAAGAACTCTTACCATTTGCAACAGCATGGTTGGTACTGGAGAGCATTATGCTCAGCGAAATAAGCCAGTGGGGAAAAAAGATAAATATCACATGATCTCACTTATTTGTGGAATATAGTGAACAATATAAACTGATGAACAAAAAATAGATCCAGAGACATAGAACAGACTGTCAAACCTCAGAGGGAAGGCAGGGGAGGGTGTGAGGGGGGAGGGTAAGAGATCAACTTTGTATTTGTATGCATGCATATAAGCATAACCAATGGACACAGACAGTAGGGGTGTGAGGGCATGTGCTGGGGGGTGGGAGCGGCCAGGGAGAGGTCAATGGGGGAAAAAAGGAGATATATGTAATACCTTCAACAATAAAGAATTTAAGTTAAAAAATTAGATATGTGGAAAATATCCACAATATTGCATCTACCTCTATCCATATTTAGCACCTGCACTGGTATGCCCCTGGCCTGCCCTTGTGTCCATTATGAGCTTAGTCCTTTTGCACCCTATCTCTGGCCCTGTGTGCATAGTGCTCACGGACAGTAGAAGAAAATCACAAACCCTGAACACCTCAGTGCAGCAAACCCAGCAACAGAATGGAGGACATCTGTGCAAAGAGTGATGTGCAGGTGAACTAGGTTCTTATTTTCAGAAGAGAGAGTGGATGCATGGGACCTTTTTTACAGGCATTAACACAGTTTAAAAATGGCATTAGAGGCTGACTAGTATTGGACTCATACATAGCTGCAGTTTATGGCTCGGTGATGCTCTGGGGAAGCCTAACATTCATTAGGAAACTCGTTGATTAATTTAATTATTTCACTGAGAATTTAATAAAAAACACACTTAATGTTAGAGAAATCTACATTATTAACCTGTAATGTGAATACCAGCCTTGTGCTAAAATACTAGCATTACCCAAATTGACCTTCATATTTCTTCAAAGTGAATATATCAACTCCAAATATGTCCAAAAAATCTCTAAGGAAAAATGTTAAACCTTAGAGTCATACATGTGTTTTTAAATGATGCACATTTATGACACTCTAGTACACATGATAACACACAAAAATAGTCTCTTTGCCTATGTGGGAACTACATTAAAATCGCACTATTTTATTATATAAATATTGACAATCTAATAATTTACATATATGTGGATACTGCTCAGGCATTAAGAGAAGAAAATATAAATAACAAAACAACAATCTTGTTATTTTATTGAACAATTTCTCTGTAGCGGATACCAGGCTAAGCAATGCATGTATCTTATTTTATTTAAACATCAAATTAGCTTAATATAACATTTATTATAATCTTCATATTACAAATAAGTCTTTAAAGGAAACAAAAAAGGTATATAATTTGGCCAAGATTATAACTATAAAATGGTAGAACCATGTTTCCTGGCTAAATGCCCATGTTCTCAATGTGAGGTCAACAAAGTCTTTGTGTAAAGGACCAAATAATAACAATTTTAGGCATTAGGGCCTATATGATCTTTGTAATAAACGTCTCAGCTTTGCTCTACTCAACTCTAATCCATGGAGAAGGTTAAGTTTAGAATTAACTGAGTCAAGTATAAATGCAGATATCGACAATATGTATGAGTAAATTAATGGCCATGGCTGTGTTCTAGTACAGCTTAATTATAAAAAAGATGCCATCAGTTTGGCCTGAGGGCCACAGTTTGCCAACCCTCTTATAAATCATTGTGCCATATGTATTTCACTTTATACTATACGAGGAAAGTGATTAAACTATGTCATCAGAGAATCCACATTCTTAAACATACGAGTAGTTTATTCACTTAACACTATGCCATAGTTATTTTAAATGTTAATGTCAATTAAAACTATTTTATATAATAGCATATTCTAAAGTGTTAAGGTAGTAGGTTTATATCTGATCAGCCACATCTGACCTTACACAAGTTAACATTTGAAAAGGTAGCAATGTGGTATATTAGAGCAGTTATCTTTTTTTAAACCTAAAACAATGTGTTATATAAACTAGACCCATAAATCCTAAGCTGTTATATATGTTAATAAGTTCTGTTTGTACTCCAAGTCTATGACATTTTTATTATTACTAGTTGATTACTTATTTTTAAATTTCTTTAGTATTAAACATTTAAGGAGTAATAAAATTTACTTTATGGCTTTATCTTTGTGCAAAAGAATTTGAAGAATATTCATTAAGAAATTTTAAGTGTGAAATCAAAAGCTTATTGCATTGTAGAGTAGCACAACATCAGAAATTGGAGCATATGTAATTAATTTGTATTGTTGCTGCTATAATTATCTACATTATGTCTGACAAGATCAAACTGAGCTACAAAGAAATAAGTGAGCTACCAAAAACAATTGCATATTTAAGTACATCATTTTGTCATAACAAATCCTGGCTGCACACAGTATTTTAAACATTGCACATCAGGCCAAATAAATAAATAAACAAATAAAACCTGAAGGCCACAAATAAATGATGTTATGTATAAGAAAAAGAAAAATATATATACCCTGGATGTTTGACCCCAAATCATCTTGTTAGTTTCCAAGTGAAGGAAAGGTCATATGCCTGAGCATGTTTCTCCTTATCACAGCGCATTTAGAGAAGACAACCACGTGTTCTTGTCCAACTGCAAAAGGGATAGAGCCACATCTGATGCCACTCACATTAATATTTGATAAGTAGCAATGTAGTATGTCAGAGCAGTTATCTTTTTTAACTAAAACAGGGGCCATAAGCCCGACACTCTCAGGGAATAAAGTGGGCAGGCAGGTCTTGAGCTGCCTTTAACCTAAGAACTGAAATATATCTTCACCTCACATTCATTGGTCAGATCAATTTGTCAGGCTACACATGGCTTCACAGGAAATGTTTGCAATCTAGCGATATGGCTAAAAACGAAGGTCCAAACCCTGGTACACAATGCTAAAAACTACCACCATGACACCATTCTCCATGAGGTAGTTTACTGTGTGCAGGTAGGGTGGTAAGAACTGTAAAAATATAAAAGGTAATTAATGCAGCACAAACTCTTCCAGAAATAAAATCTGAGAGAAGTTATGGACTGAGACGTACACGAGGTCAGATGGAAGCTAAGATGTGATGACATAGCAGTATATTTACAACCCTGTGTGCCCTTGAGTACGTATATACTAACCACCTCGAAGTCTCAGGGAAGATTTTTGGAAAGGTTAGTCTTATGAGATAATTTTAAAATTATATGTAAGAACTCAGCATGGGGTGTTTGAACAGGAAGAGGCCTTTTCAACATGGAAAGGAGGGGTGGCAAATAGTTGATTTTGGCTGCAACATGTGGTAAATGGGATAATGGACATGAGCCTTTGGCCACATACCAGAGATAAGTGATGGTAATCATCATGCAAGGGAGCTCTCTCTCATCAAGTATCTCCTCTTACAACATAAAGCCATTCAGGAAAATACAGTTTGTTTGTTTTTAAGTAATAGCTTCCAGGTCATTTATGTACACGTCAGTGTCCAGTATTGATAGATGTGTGACCTTAGGGTAATTAAATATCTGCTCTGAGCTTTATGTTTCCTTCTTGAGTGCTAGAAATATTAAAATACTTTGTTAATTAAATAAAAAAATACTTTGTTAATGGAGGTGAAGGGAGGATTGTGTGAAAATATAAAATATTTCTATTTTGTCTGCCATGTAATAAGCATCTCATAAATGATAGCTATAATCACTGATGCAAGGAGAAATATATACTTTGCTACCACTTACAGTACAGTGCACTTCTTAATGTAAATACTATCTAATTTTCTATGGCTAATTATAAAAAAGTTAGCCTTCTACTGAAGTTTTACAATACTGTCCTACAATATTTTTATGTCATTATTCCACTTGCTCTTTTCCTCTCTTTATTTGAGTGAATGAGTGGAGGGCAAGATTTATTTTTACCAGTTTTTTTAATGGTAAGTTAAAACATGAGACTTCCATTGTAATAATTCAATTTCATTTTATTCTAAAAATAAAATCAGCCATATCTATAGGCATGCATACAAAGGTAATGTTAAGGAAAATAGGGTCTCTCTCATTGCATTTGGTAGTTTTTATTGGGCCACTTATATTCCCAGTTCTGAATTATTGTAGGAACCCATCAGCTGGTGGTGCCTGCCTCTTTCCAGCTCCCTATGCAAAATGCAGATACAGCTTGCCTGTGGATCCTAAAAAATTAAGTAACTTTCCTGGTTTTGCGCAATAACCAGCAAAGTTAAATTCAGCTTCCAGGGCCCTTCCTCTTTCGACTCCAGCAAAGCTCCCGTTTTCTGGCCTCCAAAATATCTTTCTCTCTAACCCTTACCTGTGCACAATATTATTTATCTTAAGAGATTTTTATTATTAAAATGGAACATAGTACACCAGAAAGGGTGTAGTAAGTCATAAGGAAGCTTTTGCTCTTTCAAGTCTAAGTGTGAAATAATAGGTCAGATCTACTTGCATGATGTTCTTGGGTAGGAGAGCCTTGCGAACATCTTGGGTTGACAGAGAGCAGAAATACAAGCTGTTAATCATAAAGCATATGCTTCCAAGTTTCTCTACAAGAACTTGCATTTTTGACTTTGATAGCACTGAAAGTCTATGACCTTGCGCTTACCCAGTCCTATTCACTTGGGCACCATCCATTTGCTGGTCAATATACATGAGCCTGGGGAAATTAAAATAGCAACTTAAACTATTTTAATTTACTCTAGCCTTTGCAGTGATTCCCTGTTTCATTCTAATATATACCCAGGTTTTGACTCCTTTACCTTGAACTAGACTTCAGGATAGATTTCTAGTTCTACAGTTTTAATTCTCAATGCATGTTCTCTCTGTGTAAATATACACTCACCATATAAATAGTTTCTAGTTGCTCCCTGCTTCCATTTCTAGCCCCCTAAATTGAAAAACTACATAACTGAGAATAAAATCAGACAGTGTTCCTGCCTGTTTACACAATGCCTTCACAGCATCAAACTCTTCTCCATCAGTAGTTAAAGATCCCAAGACATATACAGAAATCATCTCCTAACACACACACATATACACATCAAAGAGGAAAGTCAAATGTATTTTGTTTAGAAAATTGCAGTCAGATTGTCAAAGATGTCACAGATCTATAAAAATCAGATCTAAAATATATATCATAAATAATCCACTGACTAATCTCTGGTGTCCTGATGCCCCTGGGGCCCAACTCTTTTCTTGTTGATACCTAGTGATGGCTGTATATAGCCTGCTTGGATATCTTTTTTTTTTTGAATTTAAAAAAAATCATAGAAAGTTTTACAGAAAACTTTGATCCAATAGTCAAGGATTTTATTTATGAACTACATGATTACAAAACAATGGCTGTCAATGCTGGCTAACTTCAAATCGTTGACTTAGATTTTGTTCAATAGTTTTACTTTTCTCTGATCCAAGCAAACATTTAAATTGGCTTCAATGCACATTTTCCCCCTTCCTACCACCCATCTACTATACCTCCACTTCCCTCTGTGTGTATGTATGTGTTGATGTATGTGTGTTTGTGTGTGCATAGATATATAATATTTTCATAGCAAGAAAGAAATGTGAAAATATCATTAATGGCACATGACTCCTTTAAACAAAACAAAACTATGGACAACTTTTTCCCAGTATTGTCAGGATCCCTTATTCAGCTAAACTTATTAATGCAGTTGTAAATGTCCATGGCATTTAAAACACATTTAATTTCCAAAACCATATTGTGAGTTCAATTGCAAACTTTACCCAGATGCATTGTAAATATTCTAGTGGAGAAAGTTTGCTCATGAAGACATCTGTTAAAATGGTGAGGAAAGTTTAGAAATAACTTTAGAATTTTCCAAATAAAGCCTTTTCTTGGCATTCTTCTGAGCAAATGTTGCCACAAAACACACTAAGAAAACACTGGCATAAGCATTCCAATATAAAAAGACCAACAGTCTATAAAGTTTTGCAGTTACCTTGTGGATATCAGATGCCACCAACATAAATTAAGAGACTGCATTTTGGAAGACTGCCTAAGTCCATTTAGGTGATATAATAAAATACCATAGCCTGGGTGGCTTGTGAGCAACAGTTCTGGAAGCTGAGAAGAATAAGATCAAAGTGTGGGCATATTCTGTACCTGGAGAGGTTCCAATACCTAGTTTAAAGACAACTATCTTCCCCGTCTTCTCATGGCAGAAGAGGCCAGGGAACATTCTGGTGTTGCTTTGATATGGGCACTAATCCCATTTACGAAGGTTCTACCCTCATGATCTAATCCTCTCCCACAGGCCCCAGGACTAAATACTCTGGGGATTAGGCTTCAGCATATGAATTTTGAGGGGGACAAAAACATTGAATCTATAGCAAAGACCTGTGGTAGATGCTTTGGTAAATATATTTATTCATAACAAAGTTTATTCTAGTGCTTTAGTATATCATATTGCAAATAGCTTGCAATACTCAGATCTAGCAAATTTAGCATCTCAATCTGTAACTCACTACCTTTCAAGTTTTATAATCCCTTCCAGTGGCCTGCCAACTGCGGCTCGGCAAACAGCGGCTCACGAGCCACATGCGGCTCTTTGGCCCCTTGAGTGTGGCTCTTTCACAAAATACCGACTTCTGCGCATGGGCCACGAAGTTTCACTCGCACTGTACTTGTGTGCCCCCACATGGTATTTTGTGCAAGAGCCACACTCAAGGGGCCAAAGAGCCGCATGTGGCTCGCAAGCCTCGGTTTGCCGACCACGGCCTTAACCTTTTTGATTCCTGATATTCTTTTTGACACATTCGTGAGTGTGTGTGTGTATGTGTTGTGTGTATGTGTGTTGTGTGTATGTGTGTTGTGTGTGTGTGTGTGTGTGTGTGTGTGTGTGTGTGTGTTTGAGTGGTGGGAAATGGTTGCCTTACACTTACTCCTGTACTTTCTTTGGCATCTCTTCATCAAGCTACACAATTCTTTCCTGGGGAAAAGAGACACTTGGCATGTGAAGCCCACCCCCAATTGCACATCTCTCTTGAGAGCTGGATTGAAAACAGAGAGCATATGCTCTACTCTGCTTTCTGCACTGTGGGCAATGGCTGTGGCCCCTGGTGTGGGTAAGTTTAATTCTGGGGCTCAGTTTTATGAAACCCAATGGTGCACAGATATGAGCCTTATTCTTCAATAATCATATGTTTGAGATATAAAGTTGATATTTTCCTAGTTTTCATCTGTTAATCTGCATCTCTCAACCAGCATAGAATTTAGAAAGGGAAGATGGTGCTATTTATCAGACCATCTCTAATACCCCTAACTGGTAGAGAATATAGTATTAGTTACTTTTTGAGATTATTATAAATATTTAACTGTCTAATGCAATAATGAATTAAGGCACATTGAAAACCAGTATATAGCATGATACAAATCAATAAAAGATGCTAAAAATTATGAGAATCGTAGTAAAATCTTTGTTTACTAGAAAGGGATACCTTCCTGTGGAGGATTAGAGGTGGCCTAAAATAACCTATTCTCTTTGCATTGCAAATGAGGTATATATATATACTTGAATTTACTATGATCTGTGTGCTCAGTTAATAGAGGATGATGCAAATAATGTTATGTTATGGCAATTACAGGTCAGACTTTAAGAGTACTGGCAGCTTCCATTTGGTCTTAGGTATCTCTAATCTAGCATGCTATAAATATGAATATCCTGACACATAGTTCATGTCATTGGCTCCAGTGTGTGCTTTATACGAGGAGTTGAAATATATGAGTAAACTTTAAAATTTCTTATTGAGCAGTGAGTTAAATAAAAAAAAATAGTCTAATAAAGAAAGACATATTAGCCAATGAGCAAATAAAAGCTTTTGTTTCAAGAACCACCAACTTTTAGCCTAAGCTTGTCCCCATGATTCCTGTGGAGTAAACTAAAACAGGTTTTCCTACTTAGAGTACTTTAGAACACAGTTCTATTCTTAGGCTGGTAGGAAATATTCTTTGTTTTAGATTAAATTAGATGTCTCTGCTGTCTCCTATCTAGCTCCAGGCACTAAAAATTATTTGGATGGATCTTTTTTTAAAAGCCAATATTATCTGACCAAGACCTTTACACTGTAAATCCATTGAGTCTTCCAATAATAATTATAAACTTTACTCACAGAAGCATGGAACAGACTGAGGAATCTCAGAGGGAAGTGGGGTGGGGAGTGGGGGGGAGTCTGGAAGGGGACTGGAAGAGATTAACCAGAGAACTTATATGCACACTAGAGGCCCTGTGCATGAAATACGTGCACAGGTGGGGTCCCCAGGCATGGCTGGCAATCAGGGCCAATCAGGTTCCCTGCCTCTCTGCCTCACCCCCTCACCGCCCACATCTGCCACCACCCACCCCAAGTTCTCCATCACAGCCTGGGACCCAGCCCCGATTGGGAAATCGGGACCTGCCAGCCAGGGGAGGGACTAGGAGGTTGGGCGACAGGCCCCATTAGTGATTGGGACCTGTGGGCTAGAGGCAGCTCCTGTGTTAAGCACCTGCCCCCTGGTGGTCATTGCGCATCATAGCAACTGGTCATTCTGGTTGTTCTGTCATAAGGGTCACTAAGGCTTTTATATATATACTAGAGGCCCGGTGCACAAAAATTTGTGCACTCGGGGG
>NW_005370610.1:3010394-3011503 GCF_000412655.1 Myotis brandtii
AGGGTGGATCAGGGGGTTGGGGCGCTGCCACTGTCACACTCAGGGCAGGGCCGATGGGGAGGTTATGGCTCTACCCCGTCTCACATAGAGCAGGGCCCGTGGGGGGGTTGGGGTGCCGCCCCTCTATCACCCACAGAGCAGGGCCGATCAGGGGGTTTGGGCGCTGCCCCCTGTCACGCTGATCCCGGTGCCGGGAGGCCTCGCAGCTCCACTGATCCCGCCCGGCAGGGTCACAGATCCGGGTCCCAGACCACAGACAGCCTTGCCTGCTGCAGCCTGCCTTCAGTATGCAAATTAGCCGCCATCTTGTTGCTTCAGGGTGGGGGTCCCCACTGGGGTGCCTGGCCAGTCTGGGTGAGGGGCTGAGGGCCGTTTTCAGGCTGGCGGGGGACTGAAGCTCCAAACCTCTCCTTTTTTTCTTTTTTTTTTATTCTGGCATTTATTTACCTTCTATGGCTGTCACTGGAGCTGAGAGCCGGCTTTCTCTCTGAGGCTCAGCTGCTGAAAGCAGGTTTCTGGCCTTTGTTTTCTGTATTCGAAACAATGTTGCGACTCCAGCTCTGAGATCCCGGCTGACTGACAGGAGGTTTCTGGGGTTTTGTTTATCTTCTATAAATGTTACAATGTTTCCAACTGAAGCTCAGAGGCGGGCAAGGCAGGCGGGGGAACGTTGGAGTCCTCTGTCACTGAAGGAAGCAAGCCTCCCTGTTCGCATCAGCTGCCTGGCTGCCGGCCGCCATCTTGGCTGACAGTTAATTTGCATATCTCCCTGATTAGCCAATGGGAAGGGTAGCGGTCGTACGCTAATTACCATGTTTCTCTTTTATTAGTGTAGATATCTATCTCTATCTCTATCTCTATCTATCTATCTATCTATCTATCTGTATATATACATATACAGATAGATAGATAGATAGATAGATGTAGATATGCCCCCTGGTGGTCAGTGTGCGTCATAGTGACCGGTCGTTTTGGTTGCTCCGTCCTAACAGTCACTTAGGCTTTTATATATATACACTAGAGTCCCGGTGCACAAAAATTTGTGCACTCGGGGGAGAAAGGGGGGGTCCTCAGCCCGTCCTGTGCCCTCTCGCAGTCTGGGACCCCTC
>NW_005370610.1:3012515-3028455 GCF_000412655.1 Myotis brandtii
TTCAGGCTGGCGATTGACTGAAGCTCCCAACCGCTCCTTTTTTTCTTTTTCTTTTTTTTATTCTGGGCCAGCTTTAGCTCTGGCTCTAGCTCTGAGGCTTCCGCTGCTGAAAGCAGGTATCTGGTTTGTTTGCGTTCTATAATCGAAACAATGTATAACTCCAGCTCTGAGATCCCGGCCAGCTGAAAGCTGGTTTCTGGGGTTTTGTTTAGCTTCTATATTTGTTACAATGTTTCAAACTGCCAGGTCAGAGGCCAGCAGCGGCAGGTCGGGAACGTTGGAGTCCGCCAGTCACTGGAGCAAGGAAGCCTCCCTGTTCGCTTCAGTGCGTGGCTGCCGGCCGCCATCTTGGTTGTCAGTTAATTTGCATATACTCACTGATTAGCCAATTAAAAGGGTAGCGGTCGTACGCTAATTACCATGTTTCTCTTTTATTAGTGTAGATATGCATAACCCATGGGCACAGACAATAGTGCAGTGAAGGCCTGGGTGGGTGTGGGGTAAAGGGGGTCAATTGGGGAAAAAGAGGGACATCTATAATACCTTCAACAAAAAAAGATAAAGTTTAAGAAATATATTCTCTTCAGAATTTTTCTTTGCTTAGGATACTATCCATATTGACTCTGATAATTAAAATCTATTTTGTTATGGAACTTATGATTCATATCTCTTTTATATCATACTTGTGTGGGTGTTTAGATTACAATTAAAAACAATTATACATTTCTTGAATGCAAAGGTTATATTCTGTATCATTTTAAAAAGTATAGTTCTACTATTTATTTATTAGCTCTAACTCAATCAACAAACATTTACTCAAATGTCAGATTTTGGCTTGGTGCTCAGTATATAGAAGTGAACAATGCTCTTATTACAGAACATTCTTTCTAGCAGGTAACACAAATATTAAAAAAAAAAACAGCGCACAATTACTTAATTACAACTGTCTTAAGTGCAAGCTGTAGGGAAAATCTGTTTCTTTGTTCATCCAGGTTGATGGCTGAAATCAGGGCCATATCGTTGTAGAACTAAGCTTATTGGTTCCTTATTGGCTGTTGGTTGGTAGACATTCTCAGCTTCCACAGGTCTCAGCGTTCCTTGGCTTGCTGCGTTATTCTTTCTTCTTCAAGGCCAGGGTCAAGGACTTCTTAAAGCTTTATATTTCTCTGAACTACCTTTCTGCCTCATGTCTTTGGCTGCTTCCCTTTTCTGCCACATCTCTCCAACTTAGTCCTTTGCATTTCTCTTCTGCTTTAAATGGTTCCTGTGATTCCACTGATTCCATCTGGATAATCTAGGATAATAGTCCTAGTTCCCGGTCAGCTATTTAGCAACCTTAAATCTATTAGTAAATTTCTTCACAGCCTTTCCTATTTTAGAGTTTTATTGAATACCCGAGGAAGCATGCATCTTTAGGGTTCTGTTGATCACTCTGGGTTTTTAAATTTTAGAACTTGTAATTAGTGAGTGCAGTTGGATAGAATATTGTATTACATACCTTAATCATAAATTCAAAAAAGTAAACATGCAACTGAATTCATTAGACTATGTATTTATATCATTCCTAAAGTGTGAGATAATGCAAAAATAATGTGTTTTTTTTATTACAGCTTGCTGAAGACCAAGTCCTCTGTTGCTAGAAGGTTTTAATCATTGTAGTAAATATGCTATTACTCTTCTGCTGCTGGAGTGGGTCAGAAGTGACAGGCTTGCATTCAATTCTCACTATTACAGTGTATTAATTAGTTAAAATGTTTAACACTAAAAACTAGAAATTATAAATGAAAACATGTATATGTCTAGCTTTCTCCCACCCTCTTTGCGTACATTTTCAGTAATCTGTTGTTATACAGGTGAGTTTTTCTTTCCTGGTTTCCATGGTACACGTTCAAACTCAGCAATGTAGTTCATTTCCAAGAGTATGGTTTCCAAGGTAACTAGATGGCAAACAAAACCAAAGATCTTCCCCATATAAAAATTTCTTTAGGAAGTGAACATCTTAGTTCTAAACTTTTGGCAAGAGTGTTTAAGGAAAATGTAGAGGTAAAAATATAACCTCTTCCAAGATACTTTAAATTTAAGAGATAAATGCTTAATTTGAAAGTTGTTTAACATCTCCAAATATCCACGAGGCTAATGAAATAAAAGCATTCATGAAAATTTTCTTAGTCTTGACTCTGTTTTTATTGTATATAATGAAATTTTGAAGGACGTGAAAAAAAATCAATACATATTCAGGATTCTATTTAAAAAGTGAGACTAAAAATATAGTAAATTGTTATCATTTAATGAGAAAAAATGTGTATTTTTACACATGATAAATTCAACATGAATAATTTTAAATATATAAAATATAATTTAAATGTAACATAAAATTAGCAAATCAATGGGATTCATTAATATGGCTCTAGTGTTTTCTAAAATGTTAAAAAAAATCTACTACTGCATTATATTAATATTTTTTATTACACAAATAATTTATGCATATACAAAAAGGATAGTAAGTCATTATTATTAATATCTTAAATTGAGGTTACTTTAAGAAAATAAGAGATTTTGAAATAATTCATTTACTAGAAAATAATTACTGCATGCAGTAAATTGTAAAGGTAACAAAAAATACTTCCCAGGGCCACAGGGTATAGGGGGATGAATGATGAATAACATTTTTTTTTATTGTTTAAAGTATTACAAATAGTAGTATTTATGTCTACTTTTTCCCCCATTAACTCCCTCTCCCCCCTCTCCCCCAACCCTCATCACATGCCCTCATCTCCCTAATGTCTGTGTCCATTGAATATGCTTATATGCATGCGTACAAGTCCTTTGGTTAATCACTTACCCCCACCCTCCAACCCTCCCTGCCTTCCCGCTGAAGTTTCTCAGTCTGTTTGATGCTTCTCTGTCTCTCTATATTTTTTAAAAATATATATATTTTATTGACTTTTTACAGAGAGGAAGGGAGAGGGATAGAGAGTTAGAAACATCAATGAGAGAGAAACATAGACCAGCTGCCTCCTGCACACCCCCTACTGGGGATGTGCCCGCAACCTAGGTACATGCCATTTACTGGAATCGAACCTGGGACCCTTCAGTCCAGAGGCTGATGCTCTATCCACTGAGCCAAACTGGTCAGGTCTCTGTATCTATTTTTGTTCATCAGTTCATGATGTTCATTATATTCCACAAATGAGTGAGATCATGTGATATTTTTCTTTCTCTGACTGGCTTATTTCACTTAGCATAATGCTCTCTAGGTCCATCCATGCTGTTGCAAATGGTAAGAGTTCCTTCTTTTTTACAGAAGCTTAGTATTCCATTGTGTAGATGTACCACAGTTTTCTAATCCACTCATCTGCTGCTGATGGATTAGGCTGTTTCCAAATCTTACCTATTGTAAATTGTACTGCTATGAACATAGAGGTGCATATATCCTTTCTGATTGGTGTTTCTGTTTTCTTGGGGTATATTCCTAGAAGTGGGATTACTGGGTTAAATGGAATTTTTTTTTAAAGAATAAAAACAGTTTGCCAAAGGAAAAAAAAAATATTTCCCCTCTTTCATCCATGCCCTTGCAATGTGATTTTGTTGAACCTCTTATAAAAAGTAAAAGTTTATTCCTCCATCCTTTGACTATGGATTGGCCCTGTGACTTGCTTTGGTCAATGATACATTAATAAATCTGACAAAAGCAGAGACATGGAACACCTTTCTCACTGGCACATGCCATATTTTTTTAACTTAAATCCTTCAGACCATGTACAAAGTCTAAGCTAACCTACTCAGAAATAAATGGCCATGGAGAAGAGAACCAGGCCTACAGCTGATAGTTCCAACGGTCCCAGCCGCTGACCACAAACATGAGTGGATCCCAGTCAGCTCAGTTAAGTTTTTTCCAGACTAGATAGACTTCTCAGTTAGATTCAGCCCAAATTCATGACCCACCAAACCATTTAAAGAGTTGTTTTAAGCCACTGATTTAAGGATGTTTGTTACACAGCAAAAGCTAACTTAAGCACTATGTTTTTCCTACATTTCAAAATATAAATATTGCCAAAGATCTAATGTGATAGTATGTGTCCATCAAGAAAAAAAACTTTATCTTTAAATATCTTTGGAAGGGGAAGGTATCTTTGTTCTGAATTTAAGAACTAGCATGAAGAGATTTCAGTGTGAGAGCACATTTTAAAAAACTTATTTCTCAAATTCTAATTAAAAACAAAGTAGCTGTTTAGGTCACCTTGACTTGTAAAATTACCAACTATTCATAGGTTCCATGATTCAAATTTGCCACTGTTATAGGAATTATTGGAAATTAACCACATATTTTACTAGAGTGAAATAATTTTTGGAAGTATTATATCTCATTATGTGGCATTAAAACTTATGTGAGGGTAAATTTTATCTAGAGATAAAAATTATGATATTTAACAAAAGTATGTGTTAACTTTCTTTACTGGATCAGTTTTTAATTATACGAATTAATCTCATAAACCAATACTGAAAAAGGGAACTCCATATTTTTCATATATCAAATCAAATAATAAAGATACCTCAAGAATGAAAAGGATACATACATTTTATTTTTTTGTTTATTGCTCACACTATTACAGATGTTTCCCATTTTTCCCCCTTTTGCCCACCTCCACCCAGCGCCCCCCACCTCTTGCCTTCACCACACTGTTGTCTGTGTCCATGGGTATGCATATATATTCATGAGCTAACCTCTTCACCTCCTTTCATCCAGTCCACCCCCTCCTCCTCCCTCCTGCTATCTGTCAATCCATGTATCCATGCCTCTGGTTCTAGTTGTTCTTCAGTTTATGTTGTTCATTAGATTCCACATATAAAATGAGATCATATGGTATTTTTCTTTCTCTGACTGGCTTATTTCTCTTAACATAATAATCTCCAGGTCCATCCATACTGTTGCACAATATATGTTTATTCATTTTAGAGTGGTCATGTGTCAGTATTCCCAAATGATTTTGAACGATGATTTTCTACTGCCTAATCCCTCATCCCTTAATGCATATATGGTTAATTTAGCAATATTATTTTGTATTCCCCACAATTTTAAGCTCCTGACTGATAGTATTAATAACTGCAGTCTGTTTTATGACTCCCGGAGATCTCTATGTAACAACTGGCACCAGGTATACCCCTTGCCTTCATTCCCATTGTATTGTTTCTTCTCCATTATCATGTACTAGAGGCCCGGTGCACAAAATTCATGGACTGGGGTGGGGGTGTCCCTCAGCCCAGCCTGTGCCCTCTCCAATCTGGGACCCCTCGGGGAATGTCTGACTGCTGGTTTAGGCCTGATCCCACAAGGGATGTCTCACAATCCTGGACTGCTGGCTCCTAACCACTTGCCTGCTTGCCTGCCTGCCTGATTGCCCCTAACCACTCCCCTGCCAGTCTGATTGCCCCCAACTGCCCTCTCCTACTGGCCATCTTGTAACAACATGGGGTCGGCCATCTTGTGATGATGTGGGGATGGCTATCTTGTGGTGGCCATCTTGTGACTAGGTGGGGGTGGCCATCTTGTGACAACGTGAGGGCAGCCATTTTGTGATGTGAGGGTGTGAGGGTCAATTTGCATATTACCTCTTCATTATATAGGATGTCTTTGGTTTTACTTTTAGTTGTTATAACTCTACTTTCAAATTAAGTAATGAGATTTTTAGGCATGCAGAAACTGCATAGTTTCTACAACATCCATTTTTTTCTTGTTCATTTCTTTAAAAAAACAACTTGACTTTTAGCAGTACACCTGGCCAGTTACATAGAGATTATATTTTTCAACATTGCATGCGCGAGGTACAGTGACACAAAATTATTGTTAATAGAGGTGGTATATAAAGATTTCATAACTTTTTTTAAAGGGTATTTCTTACAATCCATTTTCTGTCTTTCAACTTAGAAGGAACCAGCTTGCAGAAAAGTTTGAGTCATATTTTATCAAGTTGACAAATGTAGTAATTCAGAACAAAAGTGTGTCATGGGTGATATTATAGAGAGGGATACTCTAGTTCACAAGTCTACACTGGACCATTATATAAGAGAAAAAAATAGCTTTAACCTTGTACTTTTGGGTACTGTTTCCTATAGAATTACAATCTGTATCGTAAGTAATAAAGAAACTTAGAACTGAGAGTAGAGTGTTTCCAAAAAGTAAAAGTAAAATATTTTGAAAGCTGGAGTTTTATAATGTCAGGGCAAAACACTTAAAACTGCTACTTGTTATATTTTAGAAAGTAGACCAGTAAGCCAGCACTTCTTAAGAAAATGGTTGAAAAATGTATAATGTTAATGTTGACTGTTACTTTTAGCAACATTGTATGAAAGAGAGGAAGATAGGCAATATTGGACAAATGCAAGCCTGAACACATTGTTCTCCAATGTACACTCATGCTCATGGAAGCTCCCAATATAAATTTCTTGATACACTAGTGAAGAAACACGTTTTTGTACCACATATCAAAGTAATAAAAAAGCTCCCACTCTTTCTAAATCATCTTTCATTAAGAAGTCTTGATTATCCAAAGAAAGCTAGCTCAGTGTCAAAAATACCATCATTTATTCAGAACCAAGAACAAGTGAGTCTCTCTGTCTAATTACACATTCAATTAATCAGAAGAGTCTGCCAACTCTATCTTCAAACTATTCATTATTGGCCATTTTTCATCAATTTCATGGGTTTTGGCAGTAGGTTTCATTAAGCCAAAAATAGAGTTAATGAACAAAGAAAGCAACTCATCAGAAAGTATGTAAATAAATAGAGAAAAATATATGAAATAATCTTCAGAAATAGCAGACATGAAAATATTGGAAAGGATCTCATACCTTGAATTGCTAACTAGTATATGAAAGTTTCATGATTCAATGATGCAAATTGTCTACAACAACCAATAAATGAGTGTAAACAAATGGGACATTAGGGGATAAAACATAAAAAATTAAAAAAAATAAAACAACCATAAAAAATCCAATAATAATTAGCCAAAGAAGTAAAAAATGGAGAGGCTAAGGGATATGAAAGTGAATTCAATAGAAAATTAAAAAAAGAAAATGGTCATTAAAATTACAAACATATTGGTACTTTACAATAGATGTAGAAGACTAAAGTTGGAAGATTAAAAAGATAAAACCTAGATATCTTGAATTACATGAGATATATTGTGAAAATAAAGAAATGGCAAGATAAAAATAAATAATAGTAATAATGATAATAATAACAACAATAAATATGTAAACCCTAACCAAATTAAGCAGTTAGTTATGTTATAAATACTATAACAAAGGCAGATGGTATTTATGACAAGGAACATTCTAAAAATCAGATAGTGATATTTAATAATGATATATATCATTGTGAGGTATATAAATATGCACTTTACTATACTATAAATATGCACTTTATAATATGCCTTTGAAAAAAGTTAGCCTAAGAACTCAGAGCAGAAATTGACAGCTCTGCTCAGTTTTAAAGATTCTAGCACATCTTTCTAAATATCTGATTAAAAGAATCACCTCATAACAAGAAAATGCAAATTCTTTTCAAATGCACACGGATTATTTACCAAAATTGACTCACGTTTGGTGTCATTATCGAAGGATGAACATGATTTAGAGATCATTCAACAGCTAGAAAGGAGTCAAGCACTCAGTGCAACAAAAGTAAATCAATGACAATAAGAGTAAAATCAACAAAATGATAACCTCTTTCCCCTTGGAAAATAGTAATATACTTAGTAAACCAGGAGTCAAAATACATTACATTGAAAATATCAAAATTATATTTAAATATCAATGGAAATAATCTGAACTGAATAATATTGAAGGTAGGGGGGATATAAAAACTTGTGGGGTAGAGCTACAGCATGACAAAGAAAATACCATAGAGTTTTAAACTAATTGGTTAGAAGAGAAGGTCTGGAAATCAGATATCTGAATTTTCGCTTGAAGACACTAGAAAAATAAGATGAAGGGAATAATGAAGAAAAATAAAATTAATGAATAGAAATTAAACATTAAATATATAAATTCAGTTATCATAGATTGTACAAGAAAGAAAATGATAAAAACTAAATATTAGTTTTCTATAATAATAAATTTATAAAACCTAACTAGAGTAATCAAGGAATAAAATTGGAAAAATACAAATCACTCATATCAGTAGGCAAAAAAATCAGGGAGATAAAAAAGTTTCAGTTGTGTGAAGAAGTATAAATAATACTCAGAGGAAACAAAATGATGCACAGGAGTTTTTAATCAATGTTTAGCCCTAATAGTACATGGAGATCAATGAACAATCTATGAGAGAATGGGAAAGTGAGGGGCTAATCAATACAAGTGTAGAGATGAGATAAATTATTTATGATTAGAGAATCTGTTATTAAGAAAATGAAGGATAATTACATCATAGGATGTTGAGTGCTCTTATAGAAGAATGAATATGATGTTCTGTGGGAGGACAGGAAATGGCATCTGAGACCAGCTGGAGTGTTACTTGTGCTATGAGACAACCTCTCTCCCTTCTAAGCTCCTATCATATTAATTTGAAAATCTCATGGTTCTGTCAGTCATTCATTTACAAATTTGATATCTAAGTTCCATAAGAATGACCCTGTTTTTTTCTTTAATTTGCTATTTCATTCCCAGCATCTAACACAAAATAAAATATTAATAAGTACTTATTATTGAATGACTACTAGTACATACTTTGGAGAGCATGATAATGACTAATCTTTATTTCAATTCTGTAACTAGCTTAGTGATCAGCAAAATGAATATAGGTAATACATATTAGTTAAGTGAATAAATGAATAAATTAATGATTCAGAACATTTATTTCTCTATATGGTAAATGACTCATTAAAGAAACCTTTGAAAAAGAATCAGATTTTAAATATTAATATAAACATGTTAATGAAATTTCAGGTTTTGGAGAGGTTACACATTTCACCTGCAGATTTCCTTAAAGGTGCAGTGTGTGTTGCACACTAGTTGAGACATTGGCTCTGTCCATTTATGGAAGTTAAACTATTATGTATTTACTAGTGTTTCAAAATTTTGAATTCAATTACTACATGCATGCTAAATTCAACTATTAGGTTTTCAAAATGGAGGAAAATATATATTCACAAATAAGTGATGAAAAATATATCATTACTTCTTTTTCAATTTGCATTCAACCAGGCCTGCAGGGGAGGGCAGTTGGGAGGGACCAGGCCTGCAGGGGAGGGCAGTTGGGGGCAACCGGGCCAGCAGGGGAAGGCAGTTGGGGGCAATCGGGCTGGCAGGGGGACAATTTGGCATTGATCAGGCTGGTAGGGGAGTGGTTAGGGGTTGATCAGGCAGGCAGGCAGAAGCAGTTAGGGGCAATCAGGCAGGCAGGCAGGAGAGCGGTTGGGAGCCAGCAGTCCCGGATTGTGAGAGGGGATTGGGCCTAAACTGGCAGTCGGACATCCCCCGTGGGGTCCCAGATTGGAGAGGGTGAAGGTTGGGCTGAGGGACACACATCCCCATGCACGAATTTCATGCACCGGGCCTCTAGTTTTATCATATATTGAACCTGTGTTTGTTTGTGCATTTTGTTGGCTATTGATAGGGGTGATTTATTTACATTACATCACATATTTAACTATCAGGAAGAAATAGTGCTATTTATATTCTTGGACGGATTATAGTTAAGAGTTTATGTTATTTTGAGTCATCTGAGAAGCAGCTTTCAAAACTGATTAGTTGGATCAGAGATTTATTGGAAAGAAAAATGGGGAGGGTTGAACCAAGGGAGGTGAAAAGAGCTGTCTGACAGAAATGCTGGGCTGACCCCTGGGAAAGAGAGAGCTCTAGGGTTGGAGAGGCTGTCCTTTGATGTTTTGTGCTTGTGTTTTGAAGATAATTAATGCTGCTGCATTGGGATCTGGAGCTGGAGAACTGAGTCTTCATGCTGGTTTGGTTATTACATGTTTAGTGTCTTGGATAAGAGACTGTTTCTATGATATTCATTTATCTTATCTTTCCAATGTTAATGATGCAATCCTATCTAATAAAGAGGGGATATGCAAATTAACCATCACACCATCACAAAGATGGCAGTGCCCAGTCCCCTAAGCCCCTCTGGAGATCCCAGTCCTTTCAGCCGCCGGAGGGGTGGCAGACGCGCAGTGCAGCTGGACCCTTCCTAAGCCCCCAGCTGCCCAGGGTCAGCCTGAGGCACAGGCAAGCCTTGGATGTCGGCTGCCCAGCTGCCCAGGTCAGGCCTGAGGAGCAGGCAAGCCTCGGATGGCAGCTGCCCAGAGGCCCAGGGCTTCCCAAGGCTCAGGCAACCAGGGCTGGCCAAGGCTTGCGCTGCCGGCAATGGCAGCAGCAGAGGTGTGATGGGGGAGTCGCCGTCCCCTGATTGCCGGGTTGCCTCCCATCCCTGAGAGCTCCCTGACTGTGAGAGGGGGCAGGCCGGCTGAGGACCCCCCCCCCCTCCCAGTGCATGAATTTTCATGCACCAGGCCTCTAATTTATCCTATATAATAAAGAGGTAATATGCAACTTGACCATCATGCCCTCGCACAAGATGGCCGCCCCCATGTGGGCACAAGATGGCAGCCACAAGATGGCCAGCAGGGGACCAGGTCAGGAGGGGAGGGCAGTCAGGAGTGACCGGGCCATCAGAGAAGGGGTCCCAGATTGGAGAGGGTGCAGGCTGGACTGAGGGACACCCCACTCCCCCAGTTCACAAATTTTGTCCACCGGGCCTCTAGTCAATAATAAAGATGTATAAACTAATAAACATGAAGCATTTGGCAAATGATGTTGGGATACTTATGTAAATGCAAGATATTATTTGTACAGGGTTTTACATCTAGTATTCACTTGAAGAGTATCTTTGTCTAAAATTTGGCTAATTACGGTCAGAGAAAGATAAGTATCACATGGTCTCACTCATATGTAGAATCTAATGAAGAAAATAAAATGATGAATAAAATAGACCCAGAGTCATAGAAGCATGGAAGAGACTGTTGAATCTCAGAGGGAAGATGGGGATGAGGGTATAAGGGGGAAGAGATTAATCTGGGAATCGGTATGCATATACTGATATGCATAACTCATGGACACAGACAATAGAGTGGTGAAGCCCTGGGAGAGACAAGTGTGGGGAGGAGGGGGCTAATGGGGGGGAGGACAACTCACAAACAAACAAAGGGGACATCTGTAATACTTTCAACAGTAAAGATACATTTAAAAAAATGGCTAATTCCTATTACTAAACCCTCCAAATGCCATGAGGTTTTAAAAACATTATACATTGAACAATCTGAACTAAGAGTTTTCTTATTTAATGAAACTTCCAGGAATGAAAAAGAATAAATAGTAGATAAAGAATTATAATGGTTAATGATGGAGAAAAAGTAGTTCTAGTTCATTTCTAACCCTGATTGGATCATGAAATGTTACCTTCAAGACTGTATAAAACTTCATAGAAACAAAGATTAAAGAAGGCCTGTAATTCCTGTGTAATTAAAGACCTATATTAACATCCTATCCTAAGTGACTGAAACTGAAATTCTGGGAACTCTGTTTTAAAAATACAGCTTTAGTATGTGTTGTTTGAAATATAGAAATACCTATTTACTTGAGATGAAAAGAGAAAAATATATACCACATTTTTGCTGTGATATTCTTTCTAATTCTCTTTAAACACAGTCTAATTAGTGGCAAAAAAAGGCTGGTTGTTGATTATTCATAGCTTCATAAATTTATCATCTCTAATCATTTGGGTATAAATTTTTAAAGCAAAATTATTATAATAATTGTTCCCTGAATTATAAATCAAATTCATGTTGCTCTTAAGTGCAATTGGTTGTTTAATAAGATTTATAGGATGATGTGATGATGGCATTTAGTAGTATAAAAGATCACTTTTTATACTCCTTTTTAAAAAGCCATTTATTGGCTTATCCAAATGGAGAAAGTCATTTTATTTTGCACTTGTTGGCATCCATTTATGTTTTTTTACATTGGCAGCATAATTAATTCATAGTTTTTAAATGACTCTCAGGTAGTTATAATTGAAGAAAATATTTAACTATTTCAAATTTAACCATTTCTTCCCCTTTATAGTAGAGATATTTTTATAAGCCGGGAGACAGAAAACAGAACAAAGAGATCAAGGGGAGGGAGCTGTAAATTCTATATGTGCTGAACCGAAGAGTCTATTCAAATAAGGACCTCAAAACTGGTCAAGTGATGATGGTATGGTTTCTGTCATCCTGGTTTTACATCATCCTGGTTTTACAGTTGAAGGTCAGCAAATCTCCCACAGCTGCAATGCCTGAAGGTTGGAGCTGCATGTTTGGAAGTTAGTTCCTAGAATGCTTACACAAACATGCTGTTTATCTACAAACTAGAGGCCTAGTGCACGAATTTGTGTATGGGTGGGGTCCGGCCCACCCACCCTGATTAGGGTCAATTGGGCCGGGCTGGCCAGGGGGAGGAGACGCTGGAGGTTGGCAGGCAGTCCCTGCCCCTGATCAGGGTGGGGGGTGGGCATGAGGGTTGGGCTGGCTGGAAGGGGCTGTGGGAAGTTGGCCAGTCAGCCCCACCCCCTGTTCGAACTCTAGGTTGAATTCCGGGTCAAGGGGACAATTTGCATATTAGCCTTTTATTATATAGGATTACACATTAGCCAGAGTCTGCATTTACAGTCACAATGTCAAAAGAATGAGGGGATGGGTTACATAATCACTCAGATTTTAGTTAGAAGAGGCCTTTCCCAAAGGCACACCTATTTAGCTAAATTTCTCATTGAGAATGGGGTTAGGGGAGCAAGAAAATTGTAGAAGAAAAATTACAGAAATCATTTTTTTATAGTGAGAATTAAGTGCAAAGAAATAAAATATTTAAAGAATATGCCTGAATGAATAGAGGAATAATCTTAGTTTCTTTTCTCATATTCCAAATCATAAATGCATAACTAAAACATTTAAAGTCTCTTTTATCAATTACAGAATATATGGCCTTTCTGTTGACTTTCATGAGGACACATTTGGGAAAGTAACTATGCAAATACTTTGCAGATTAAAGTTTTTCCTGCTGGAATTGTAAGTCAAAGTTTAAAAAGTCATTACCATTCCCTGTTAGTACACATGGAGGTAGCTCTACTGGATCATCAGGCCACTGCTACTGGGTGTGTGTATGTTTTAACTGTGATTATTTCTATATTTTTATATTTTCTATTTAAACTAGCTAATTGATTAATACATTCTAGTTTTTGTTTTGAATGATTTAAAAATAATTTAGGAAAGGCTATCATCATATAGAACATATCTAATTAGAGACAATGCTTTCTCATATCAAAATTTACATCTTCCCCCTATCTACCTCCCTCTCCCTCTGACCTCTTGCATCTGCCTGTCTGTGTGTGGTTAGAGGTTAGAAGCATCTGGGAATTTGTGTAAAAAAAAGTAGTCTTTTGGGGAAATCTTAGAATTCACTAATAACCATATATTTTGACACAAAAGAATGTACTTAACACCTTGCAAAGCTATATGCTTTGATATGTGGAAATGTACAATGCATACCCTTGTGTTAAATGTTGCATGCTAACTTAGGAGAGGAAATAGAGCAGAAAGAATTGAAGTCTCTGGAGAAAAGCTGTCTTTTGTTTTAAATATACACAAAAACAAGGCTGAACTAATCATGAGTGGTGACATCAGCCACTGCCATTATCATGATTAACTATCATTAAAGCCATCACTGAAATGAATGAGCTCCTAGTTAAAAGGGGCACTATTTTCTTTCTGTTAAATGACAAGGAAAAAATCAATTAGAAATGATATGTTTCCCATTTCTAAGTGCACACTAGCACATTTACAAAATATTTTATTGCTAAGCTAATTGTTACTACACTGAACAATGGTTCAAGGCAGAATACTTTCATTATTTCCTGCAATTCTCATTTCCCTTTCTATCTGTCCCTTCCCATACTTCATTTTGTGCTCATTTTGAAACTTCATTGTGTATCATTTATAAATATATCCACCCCATTGGCTTCAAAATGCCTCTCTTCATTTGTTTTTCAATTGGAATATAAAATGGAAGCATATCTCTCATATAAGACAAATATTTCTGTTGTTTTGAAATCTTTATTAAGTCTTCATCTTATTAAAGGGACCATATAGCCCAGCAATATCTTTTCTTTTAAATTTTATTTGTCACAGTAGTTTGGGGAGGCACTGATGTTACTAGTATGCTAAGTATTTATATTTTTTATACCTAAAATTGCTGTTACATTTTTTCCTGCTTTCACATTTTTAAAACTTTTTCAATAGTGATTATTTTGTTAACATATTAAGTATTCAATGAAAAAGGACATTTAATAGTAAACCATTTACTATTTTTTTTCCTTTGGAATACCAATGCTCCCCTCATCTCACAGACCCTTTCCCTATATCCCCCCTACACTCACACACAGACTCACACACACATTCACTAACACACACACTCACACATACACTCACACACGCTCACACACCCACACACCCACCCACACACTCACATACACTCACACTCACACAGTCATACACACACACACACATACACTCACACACACTCACACACACTCACACACACACACACACACACACACACAAACACTCACACTCACACAGACTGCCAAGCTAAATATTCAATATATTTTGTGGCAGTACTGGTTCTCAGCCAGCCATGTGTGTATTTCTAATGCGTTATCCTTTAAAATATCTTTGTCTTTTTACATTAGAGTGTGGGTTATTAATCCTCACTGCTTATATAAGAATGTCCTTCATTTATTTTAATATTTTAAACAACTTTATTTTATGGTGACATTCTATTATTTGACTATTTAGCTGTATCTTATTACACTTATATTCAAATTTCTTTGGATTACTTTATTTTATTTTATTTTATTTTTTAAAGGGGAGAATGATTATTTTTATTTTTATTTTTTAAATATATTTTATTGATTTTTTTACAGAGAGAAAGGGAGAGGGATAGAGAGTTAGAAACATCGATGAGAGAGAGACATCGATCAGCTGCCTCTTGCACACTCCTTACTAGGGATGTGCCCGCAACCAAGGTACATGCCCTTGACCGGAATCGAACCTGGGACCCTTGAGTCCACAGGCCGACGCTCTATCCACTGAGCCAAACCAGTTAGGGCTGGATTATTTTAATATCTTAAATTTGAGAATACTAAATACAATTTCCAGGATTTGAGTTTATTAGATTTCCTTCTCAGTTAAATTTCTTCATTCTTTTTGGATATTCTCTCTCTCTCTCTCTCTCTCCTCTCTCTCTCTCTCTCTTCATTTCTCTTATTATTTCTGGGATCTTATACTTTCTGTCTAATAATGTGGCATTTCATTTTACCTGGCATCTTCAGAGCCTTGTCCAGTATTATTATTATAACGCCATGTTAGTATTAGGGAAATAAATATATAGCAATAAAATCCTGGTTCAATACTTAGCCCCTGATTGGTAATATATATATACTAGAGGCCCGGTGCACAAAAATTTGTGCACTCGGGGGGCAAGGGGGGTCCCTCAGCCCGGCCTGTGCCTCTCGCAGTCTGGGACCCCTCAGGAGATAATGACCTGCTGGCTTAGGCCTGCTCCCCGGTGGCAGAGGGCAGGCCCAATCCCTAGGTGCAGCCCCAGGTCGGGCTCAGAGCAGGGCCAATTGGGGAGTTGGGGCGCAGCCCCCTGTCATGCACAGCACAGGGAGGATCGGGAGGTTGTGATGCCACCCCTAGTCATGCTCAGGGTACGGCCGATTGGGGGGCTGGGGCACCGCCCCCTGTCACACTCAAGGCAGGGTTGATAGGGAAGTTGCGGCGCCACCCCCTGTCATGCACAGAGCAGGGCCGATCAGGGGGTTGGGGCACCACCACTGTCA
>NW_005370610.1:3028626-3040080 GCF_000412655.1 Myotis brandtii
GACCGCGGACAGCCTCAAGCACTGCCCCCGCCTGGCAGGGTCACAGATCCGGGTCCCAGACCGCAGACAGCCTTGCCTGCTGCCGCCTGCCTTCAGTATGCAAATTAGCCGCCATCTTGTTGCTTCAGGGTGGGGGTCCCCACTGGGGTGCCTGGCCAGTCTGGGTGAGGGGCTGAGGGCCGTTTTCAGGCTGGCGGGCGACTGAAGCTCCAAACCTCTCCTTTTTTTCTTTTTTTTTTTATTCTGGCATTTATTTACCTTCTATGGCTGTCACTGGAGCTGAGAGCCGGCTTTCTCTCTGAGGCTCGGCTGCTGAAAGCAGGTTTCTGGCCTTTGTTTTCTGTATTTGAAACAATGTTGCGACTCCAGCTCTGAGATCCCGGCTGACTGACAGGAGGTTTCTGGGGTTTTGTTTATCTTCTATAAATGTTACAATGTTTCCAACTGAAGCTCAGAGGCCGGCAAGGCAGGCGGGGAATGTTGGAGTCCTCTGTCACTGAAGGAAGCAAGCCTCCCTGTTCGCATCAGCTGCCTGGCTGCCGGCCGCCATCTTGGCTGACAGTTAATTTGCATATCTCCCTGATTAGCCAATGAAAAGGGTAGTGGTCGTACGCTAATTACCATGTTTCTCTTTTATTAGTGTAGATAATTTCACACCAGTGTTCTATAGCAGCATTTAAAAAAATAACTTTCTTATAAAATCAAGGAGGATACAAACTCAAACCCTAATAAGTAAAAGACATGGAATACCTTTCATCATATTACCCATATGAGTTATACTCCCGGTTTCCCTGTCTGCTTGTGAGTCAATGGGACATATTTCTTAGCCAGGGTCACCACTTTGTGTTTTATTCTTTTCATTCCCCCTTTCTCTTCCTCTTCTTCTCCCTCCTTCTTCTTTTCTCTTATAGTTATTTAAGCCGATGACTTTTAATTATTTTTGTTATAATTTATTTATTTCATTGTTATATTTATCTCTCATTACTATGAGTTCAGGACCAAGAAAACTTTAAAGCATGAACTTCGACAGTATCTTGACTGAGTTAATATGAATGTGTATTTTTTTAAAAATTAAGCTATGAGGTTGGGAATAAAGAGTTTTAATTAATATAGACATTATAATTTGGGAAATGAGGTAAGTAGCATTTTCTCTATTACATTGTGGCTCCCCAAATACAGTTTAGTTTCAAAATTAGTAGGCCAAATTCATCTTGGAGGAAAAGAAAGAGAAGAAAAAAATAGCCAATATTTCCCTCACAATCTACTGATGTACATATCCACTAGGCCCGCTCTCCTTTTCCAATTTAACACTCGCCAGCTTTTTCAGAGCTAGGTAATGAGACCACCGATGGCTGTCATAGATTTGAAGATGTGACAGCTAATGGGCCAAGAGAGGGACATTCCTTTGTCTTTGTTTTAATTATTGAATATTTACAATAGCTAGTATATTGGATTGTTCTCTGAATCAATACATGGTAGGATATTTATTGCTACTTTTATACTTTCTAGTGTAATGAATTACTTTACAAAGTCATCATACACAGTACATTTGTGTTACACTTTTAGAAACTTGAAACTAATTTTATTATTTATGACATTTTAGAGATTTATAGTTATAGCTTAGTTTTAATACTATTTTGTGCTAAGCCTTGTACATCATTTACTAAAAAAAATACCCTTTAACTAGAGCTTTCAGATATTTGTGGAGTTCTGTGAGGCATGTGTAAAGGACAGACATGAGAGAAGAGGGAATCGAGTGGGTGTATACTGAGAACAACTGAAACTGGATCCTTCGAGGGGGGTTGTGTGGGGGCCAACCTGCACACTCGCCAACAAGGCAGAGTCCGCTAAAAGTAAGGAGAGAAGAGTAAAAATTTTAAGTAAACTGTTTCATTCAAGTCCAATTGATCAAATTCATGTGGGAAATGAAAGGGAAATTCAGGTGGCACTTAATTGTTATTAGCCTTTTATATGGTGAGTTGATTTATCTAGATAAACAGATTATGATGTGAACTGACCGGCACAGGTAATCTGATCCAAGAGAAAACACTTTTCTGAGCTTTTCCAACATTTGAATATATTTTATAGAAGCATATCGGAATAGTTTTCGGGAAGTAGAAACATTTAAAATAAAAATTTACAAAGAACTCACCTGGCATTAAATAAATAGAAAGCCTTTTTTACATATATTTTTATTGATTCCACAGAGAAAGGGAGACAGAGAGAGAGATAGAAACAGTAATGATGAGGAATAATTATTGATTGGCTGCCTCATGCGTGACTCCCATTGGGGATAGAGCCTGCAACCCCGGGCATGTGCCCTGACCTGGAACTGAACTGTGGCCTCCTAGTCTCATGCTCAACCACTGAGCAACACCAGCTGGGCTAGAAAGCCTTTTTAGTCACTTGTTATCACAATGTTAAAGATAACATATGCTTAGATTGTAATCTCTGAATGTTACTCAAATATGACACATATGTGGGAGCACTGATGAGTTCTTTACTTTTTGTTTTGCACAAATAATTCATAATTCTCCAGGTTTGCATTGTAGATAATGATTACATGACCAGATTTAGATACAGATTACATGACCAATATTTATTTTTGCAAGCGTAGTAGCTGGATATCTGGCCTGGCTAGTATTTACCCAGGATACTTATATGGATCTCTGTCAGTTGCTTATGGCTGGCATCCATTCTGATTGATTGGTTCCTGACTGCTATGCAATAACTGAAATCACCCTTTCACCAAACAATATTTGGGAGAGGTATGATGTTCATGTGTACTCAACAAATTATTGAAAACTGTAGACATGTCAAAATCCAAGTGTAGGCTGAATGCATTTGGTCTGTGGAAGATTTTATATACACAGGCTATGTTTTCATTTTGATATTTGTCCCAGTCCTTCTCACTTAAAATACAATACAACTTGACAGAGCTATCTAAGTAAATTGACTCTCTTAGGAATACCCTTTTCAATCATTAATATTTTCTCTTGTTCTCTACAATGTCAATGCAATGACTACTTTTAGATATCACATCTTCATTGTTAATCAAGTATAATTTCACAAATAATACTATAAATTATGTATCTTAATTACATACTCCCCATTCATTAAATTAATGGTACAATGTATTAGGAGATTGTAGTTTGTTTGTGTATTCAACATTTCTATTGAAATAGAACAATATACTAAAATGAAAAATCTTATATATACAACTCAATTAATTAAAAAAAATAAACATGCCGCCCAGATCAACATAGAACCATCCAAATTAAGATATAAGACATTTCCAACACAGCAGAAGCCCTCCACCCTGATCTCTTGTGTCCCATAAGTTATACACACTGCAAAGGTATGGACTATACTGATTTCTCTCACCATCGATTGATTTTGCCTGCTTATGAACATTCTAGGAAGGGTACCTGTCACATTTTCCTATTATATCTGGCCTTTTTCACTCAACAATCCATCTATGATTTTTATCACTATTATTGCAAATAGTTTGTTCTATTTTTGTTCTATTCTATCATTGTGTAATATATATGTATATATATGATTAACCCATTCTTCTGTAGATGAATATTGGGTTGTTCCCATTTTTTTTAATCTTTATAAAATAATGCTATTTAGTCTTGGCCAGTGCAGCTCAGTTGATTGGAGTGTTGTCCCACTCACAGGAAGTTCTTGGGTTGGATTTCTGGTCAGGGCACATAGCTAGGTGATTGTTTCTATTCATTGGTTGCCTCATTGGGAGGCAACCAATGGATGTGTCTCTCTAACATTGATCTCTCTCTCTCCTCATTGGTCTCTAAAATGATAAAAATAATAGTAATGCTGGTCAGAGTTTTGCTTGTTCATTTGTTTCAACACCTTAATACCTGCTTTCTTTTTTTCCCCTTCCTTCCTTCCTTCCTTCCTTCCTTCCTTCCTTCCTTCCTTCCTTCCTTCCTTCCTTCCTTCCTTCCTTCCTTCCTTCCTTCCTTCCTTCCTTCCTTCCTTCCTTCCTTCCTTCCTTCCTTCCTTCCTTCCTTCCTTCCTTCCTTCCTTCCTTCCTTCCTTCCTTCCTTCCTTCCTTCCTTCCTTCCTTCCTTCCTTCCTTCCTTCCTTCCTTCCTTCCTTCCTTCCTTCCTTCCTTCCTTCCTTCCTTCCTTCCTTCCTTCCTTCCTTCCTTCCTTCCTTCCTTCCTTCCTTCCTTCCTTCCTTCCTTCCTTCCTTCCTTCCTTCCTTCCTTCCTTCCTTCCTTCCTTCCTTCCTTCCTTCCTTCCTTCCTTCCTTCCTTCCTTCCTTCCTTCCTTCCTTCCTTCCTTCCTTCCTTCCTTCCTTCCTTCCTTCCTTCCTTCCTTCCTTCCTTCCTTCCTTCCTTCCTTCCTTCCTTCCTTCCTTCCTTCCTTCCTTCCTTCCTTCCTTCCTTCCTTCCTTCCTTCCTTCCTTCCTTCCTTCCTTCCTTCCTTCCTTCCTTCCTTCCTTCCTTCCTTCCTTCCTTCCTTCCTTCCTTCCTTCCTTCCTTCCTTCCTTCCTTCCTTCCTTCCTTCCTTCCTTCCTTCCTTCCTTCCTTCCTTCCTTCCTTCCTTCCTTCCTTCCTTCCTTCCTTCCTTCCTTCCTTCCTTCCTTCCTTCCTTCCTTCCTTCCTTCCTTCCTTCCTTCCTTCCTTCCTTCCTTCCTTCCTTCCTTCCTTCCTTCCTTCCTTCCTTCCTTCCTTCCTTCCTTCCTTCCTTCCTTCCTTCCTTCCTTCCTTCCTTCCTTCCTTCCTTCCTTCCTTCCTTCCTTCCTTCCTTCCTTCCTTCCTTCCTTCCTTCCTTCCTTCCTTCCTTCCTTCTTTCTTCTTTCCTTCCTCCCTTCCTTCCTTTTTTCCTTTCTTTCTTCTTTCTTTTTTTCTTGGTAGCTTCTTACACTGGACATGGGCACATTAGAAACATCAAATTTCTCAGAAAGAAGTTAGTTGCAGAATACTTGGTATAGTTTTCTTAAGTTCACTTCATCTGTCTTCCTTGGTAGACCCGTACACAATTTAGTCTCCTATCCCAGTAAGATTATAACAAGGTCTAGACTGCTGCTTTGTGTTAAGTCTAATTGCATTTTCACTGGACACTTGTCACGGAGAAGAAACGAAAGCCCAGTGGTGAAAGCAACCTCGGAGAGCACACATCTTTGATATCTTCATTTTCATACTGCACTTCAAGGGGACTCTGCTAAATTCTGATGGTGATGTTTACTTAGATTATTGTTTTTGCAAGAAATTTCATTATAAGTGAGTTGCTTCCACTATTTTCTATATTAAAATAACACCTCTGTTTATTCCATATAAATCCAATATTTCATTGTTAGTCACTCCATCCACATCCTCTGACAGGTGAGCCATCTAGTAGCAACGTCACACCAGCAAGATGTAAAGCATAGTATTTTTATCAACTCTTCAAATAGATATTAAAAATTTAACTTTACTAAAAGCAGGCCTCTATTTAAAATTTTTCTTGAAATAAGTTTGAATTTCCAGAAAATTTTCAAGCAATGCAGAGATCCTCGTATGTCCTTCATATAGATTCCCCACATGCTAGCATTTCATTTTGCTTGCTTTATCCTTTCTCAGAGGTATTACTATTTTTGAACCATTTGAGAGTAAGTTACTTATATTATGCTAGTTCATTACTAAGCACTTTAATATTGTGTTCCTTAAAAATAAGGGTATTCTTTTTTATAATCTATAAACCAATGATCAAAATTAGAATATTGAACAATAGTACTATTTCCTAATCTATAAGTCTTATCAATGTTTTTCCTGTGGACCCAATAATGTCCATTCCTTATAGAAAACATAATTGTTTCTGGTTTAACTTCCAATCCAGAATCACGATTTGCATGTTGTGATAGTCATCTTTAATTTGGAATATTTACTCAGTTTTGTCTTTCATGATTTTGACATTTTGAAGAATGAAGACATTTATTTTAAGGAGTGCCTGAATTCTCTCGAAGGAAATTATATATGGTTAAGGCTACTATATATATTATTTCCATTGGTTAGTTTCGGCCCTAGGCATTTTATTTCAGGAAAGTGTTTTTGTTTTGTTGTCTATGTAGTGGAGATCTTTAAAACAGGAGTAAAATAGCATCTTTATGATCAGTCTTATTTTTTATGCCCAGTTTTGTTTTTGTATTTATTATATGCATAAATAAATTTCCCCATAAATATTTATAACCAAAGTATAATTATGTTTACTATAGCTAATTTTAAAATAGAAGGGCAAAATATTTAAGTTCTATAAATTTACCATAAATAACATATGGAAAAACTCATAATTTTTATTTCTATAGGTAATGTAAAATTTTAATATAATTTTTCAACTGATGTAATTATTTTTCAGTTTTTTTTATAAAATATGATCAAACAGCAACAGAAGTTTTTATTTCTAAAACCTATTATGTTGAAATTCAGCTTGATTTCTTTTAGCAGGATTTTTGTTTGATGATAGCTCAAGACTGATAAATGAAGTGCTCATCACATTAACAAAGGAGGTAAGCATCCAAGAGAAGAATTTGCATTTTTAGGACAGTCATTTCTCCATACCCCTCTGCCATACTCCAGGAAACAAATACCTCAGGGGGATAAAATGTTAATGGAGTATAATGTGCCACATACTAGCTACCCTTTTTAGAAATCATGGTCTCTTGTTATTCATTGTAAAAAGGTTTTCCTGATCCAAATGTATAATCAGCAACCATAAAGTTTCTTACTCAAACATCTTTTTTTCCTTAACATCACGAAAAAATTATATGAGGGTATTAAGTGTTTCCACATCTTTCTATAGAGTATAATTGAGAGTTTTTAAACGAGAAAATAATCTTGGTTGTAATACAACTCTGACTGGAGGCAAAGCATGGAAGAAATCGTATGTTGGCGTTTCTTTGACCTCTATGATCAGAACAGCTGCCTAAAGGATGCTGATTTTTCCTCATGCCTTTTTAGAATTGCATATGACTTTGATACAAAGTATAGCTATGCTCAAAGGCCACGCTTTATTTGAGGAAAATTACAGACTTGTACTGCTGGATGCACGGAGACTGAGTTCACAAATGCACTTCAGCAAATCCTTTTTAAGTGGGGCGTTTTTGATATGGTCCCTGGGGGTACTGGAATCTTCTACCAGGTAAAAATGTATGTCAAGAGGCTCTGAAATAAGCCGACTCTTGCAGTTGTTCAAATTTGAATGAGATTTAAAACGAGGTGAACATAGTAATAGAGAAATGGAAAAGTTTAGCAAAGAACTAGCTTCCCTGGAGATTCCATATTGACTTTCCATGACTTGAAAATCTGATGGGTCTGCAATTGTACGAAACAGCCCTTAGGGACAAAGCTCCCCTGTCCTGGCAGAGTCTGTGTTTTGATGGATTTAACTGGGACAACTTCTAAATACTATGTGAAACTAGGTTGAAACTAATGGGTATTAGCCGGAGTTATTTTAGTATTAGTACACTTCCACGCTTTTTTTCGGAAGGGGGAGGAGGCAGGGTTTTTTAAAAAACTTTATAGCAGTGATCTCAAATTTATAGTTTTATCATTTGTATTTCTGAATTTCCCCATTATGTCAAGATGTTAAGTAAATCAGTAATGAAAGAATATAGGCAAGGGTAAGCAAATTTCTGTAGATTTGATATCAAGCATTTTTTAAATGTCTTTGCTTATATTAGAGGAATTTATGGAGCTCCTTTAATTCAAGAAGAAATGTAATAAAAATATAATTATTCTTTTAAATCACCTGTCAGAATTAAAGAGCATCTTTAAATAATAAAGTTACAATTATAGATAACATTGAAATGAAATCCACTTACTGAAGGGTAGATTTATCATGGTGGCATCAACCTGCTTCCACACTGTTACAATTTGTGTCTGTCTAAAATTATAGAGATACAATTGATCCATACCATTGTTGTCATTTCAGCTCACAGATATTTTGGTTCAAAATTTTATCTGCATTAGGGATGAATAGTTATATTTACATGTGCAGAATGTTTTCATCTTTATTTTTGAACTATGAGTTTTTTTCATAAGGAATTGTACGTAAGTTCAATTGGACATAACTTTCCTCCACCTAAGAGAAATATTCAACTAGAGAGGATTTGCAATGTGAAGTCTCTTTTGGCTTTATTGCCTGAGAGACAGACAGCTCCTGAGAATTACGACTTGCTTGGGTGAATCTTCACTAAGGTATGCCCCTTTGCTGTTCAGAAACAGGGAGACTAGGAAGCTTCTGGGATCAATGCATGTTCCCATCTCACTGCTCCACACAAGGCATTTGAATTTTAGTATCTCAGGCTGTGCTTGTGACTGTCAAGAAGTATTTGTTTGAAGATATTTCTGAGGACAAGCTCTGACACCTTCTAGGCTTCATTCCACAAAGAGCTGTTTGTTGTTTTTAATTTCTTCATTCTTTCTTTCCTCTTAAATATGGCATTTGGAATTTGAAATCACTTCTAGTTTCATAACAAGTTTTTTTTCCTTGTTCTTTGTTACTATATGATTTGCAGGAAAAAGGGAGAGTCTCAGCTTGTACCAGAATCCTCAAACAAGAAAGGACAATTTACAGGCATAGCTTGTTTGGCTACGCTGTTCTTTTTTACTATATGATTTGCAGGAAAAAGGGAGAGTCTCAACTTTGTACCAGAATCCTCAAACAAGAAAGGACAATTTACAGGCATAGCTTGTTTGACTAATCTCCACTTTATGGCACTTCAAAGACAGGTATTGTGTTTCTTACAAATTGAAGGTTGTGGCAAACTTGTGTCAAGCAAATCTATGGGCGCCAATTTTCCAATAGCATTGGCTCACTCCATGTCTCTTGTCACATTTTGGTAATTCTCACAATATTGCAAAATTTCCATTATTATTATATTTGCTATGATAATCTGTAATCCATACCTTTGATGTTGCTGTATGATTATTTGGGGACATCATGAACTATGCCCATAAAATGGTTAACAATAAATGTGTGTGCCTGACTGCTGTACCAACTGGCCATCTCCTCATCTTTTTCACTCTTTGGGCCCTATTTCCTGAAACATGACAATATTAAAATTAATTTGCTACGCTCCATTTCATGAAGCTTCAAAGACAGGTATTGGGTCTCTTACAAATTGAAGGTTATGGCAAACTTGTGTCAAGCAAATCTATGGGTGCCTATTTTCCAATAGCATTTGCTCACTCCATGTCTCTTGTCACATTTTGGTATTCTCACAATATTGCAAAATTTTCATTATTATTATATTTGCTATAATAATCTGTAATCCATGACCTTTGGTGTTGCTATATAATTATTTGGGGACATCATGAACTATGTCCATAAGATGGTTAACAATGTGTGTGCCTGACTGCTGTACCAACTGTCCATCTCCTCATCTTAATCACTCTTTGGGCCTCCCTATTTCCTGAAACATGACAATATTAAAATTAATTTCACAGGCCGATTAATAACCATACAATGGCCAGCCACAACATTTCTTTAAATCAAACCATAATCCAAACAAGGCCCTACATCTTTTCAATTCTATGAAGACTGAGAGGGGTGAGAAAGCTGCAGAATATAAGTTTGAAGCTCTGAGGTTGATTCATGTGGTTTAAGAAAAACTGTTCTCCATAACATAAAAGCGCAAGATGAAAGAGTAAGTGCTAATATAGAAGCTGCAGCAAGTTATCCAGAAGATCTGGCTAAGATAATTAATGAAGGTGGCTACATTGAACAACAGCATTTCAGTGAAGGTGAAACAGCCTTATATTGGAAGAAGATGTCATCTAGGGCTTTTATACCTAGAGAAGAAAACCAGAGCCTGGCTTCAAAGTTTCAAAAGACAGGCTGACTCTCTTGTTAGGGGCTAATGCAGCTGGTGACTTTAAGTTGAAGCCAATGCTCATTTACCATTTAAAAAATCGTAGGATTCCTTTCAAAATATTACTGTTCATTGATAATGCACCTGATTACCCAAGAGCTCTGATGGAGATGCACAATGAGATTAATGTTGTTTTCATGAAGCCAATGCTCATTTACCATTTATAAAATCATAGACCCCTTAGAATTATACTAAGTCTGCTCTGCCTGTGCTCTGTAGATATAATAGTAAAGCCTAGATGACAGCACTTACTAAATATATTAAGCACAATGTTGAGACCTATAGCTCAGAAAAAAAAAAAGATTCCTTTCAAAATATTACTGTTCATTGACAATGCACCTGGTCACCCAAGAGCTCTGATGGAGATGTACAATGAGATTAATGTTGTTTTCATGCTTCCTAACACAATATCCATTCTGCAATTTAAAAAAATAAACTATATAAAAATAAGAACAATATTCTTATCTCTAAATAAATTTATTTGAAGTTATATTACTACGTTTTTATCAATACCCACCTAACTTTTTTACTGAACCGTATGAAAAGATTTTCTGGCTTCTGTATATGGTCTCCTACATTAGTCATCCTTTCAGACAACTGAGGTAGGACCCATCTTCCTCACTATGTCTCACTTTTTTTAAAATTTCATATTGACTTCTTTTTTCTTGCTGCCACAACAAATTACCACAAACTATGTGTGTGAAAACAACACAAATTTATTATATCACAGTTCTGCAAGTCAAAAACTCGGGTATACTGTGGCTCAGCTTGGTGTTTATGCAGTTTCACAAGGTAGAAACCAAGGTACAGGCAGGGCTACATTATGTTATGGAGACTCTAGGGATGAGTCTGATACCACACTCCTTTATTTGTTGGCTGAACTCAGTTTCTTGCATTTTTTTTTGCACGGTCCCCATTTTCTTGCTGGCTGACAACAGGAGGACTGTCTTTGTTCATAAAGAGCGCCCTAATTCCTTCTAGTATTTTCCATGTGGCAAAGATGGGTGGAGTCAGTCTGTGAATTTATCTGACTTCCTGTTGTCACAATTTTTCTAAACTCCAAGTGGAGACAATCATTGGCTTTTAAGGGCTCATGTGAATAGATTGGGCCCAACCAGAAAAGCCAGGAAATTTTCCCCATTTGAAGGTCTGTACCCTTAATTATATCTGCAAAACTCTTTCCGCCATGACACATAACATTTTCACAGGTTCCAGGAGGCATCTTCACGGGTAGGAGGAAGCATTCTGCCTATAATATCAATTTTATGTATTTCTCCAGCTTTACTATTTACTTTCACATTTCATTAGCCAATGTTATGAAGCAACACTACTTACCCTGAAATCCCAAATCTATGCTTTCTCTCTATCATTAGAGAAATAATTCAAAAATTTCAGTCATAAATATGCATGAAATAAAAAATTATATAATTTCATATTTTAAAATATTTTATAAACATTCAAAAATAAATTCAGATCAATATTTTGAACTCGGTGTATTTCCTTATTTTTTTTATTGTCTAAAGTTTTACATATGTCTCCTTTTTCCCCAATTGACCCCCCCCCCCGACATTC
>NW_005370610.1:3040120-3060783 GCF_000412655.1 Myotis brandtii
GAGGACAAGCCACTGCCCCAGTGTCTGTGTCCATTGGTTATGCTAATATGCATGCATACAAGTCCTTTGGTTGATCTCTAACCCCCACCTCCCCTGCCATTTCCTATTTCTTTATATATGCTGCAAACTCCCACAGTCCCCATTCCTCCTGCCCCCATTCCTCCTCACATACATGTTTTTATGTAAAGTGCTAATGCTTCAAAGAAACATTTCCTCAGAGGTTACTCATCAGCATTGAACACTTCTTTCCAAACACACAATGTTAAATGTTAAATTCACTGATTGGCTAGCTGGCTGCTTGCCTAAAATTCTCACTACTCAATTATAATGGCCCTTTTTACTTAATCCTATGAAATGTATCTAATGTCATTAATCCATATAATTCATATAAGTAATTATTTCTAAATATTTTATGGGGAAAATACCCCTCCCAAGAATGTGGGTTCAGTAAGTTTTCTTTCTCCCTTTTCAACATTTTTATTCAGTTGAAATTATTGTGGCTCAGAATAACTAGCTGCCCACCATGTTCCTCTCTTTTGGGGTACTTAGCTGGACTAAATTGCCTAGTTGCTTTTAAGATGAACGTTAGCCAGTTGTCTCTGAGAGCTAGCAAAATGGTGTGTGCTTATATCCAAAATCTGGTACTTTGCTCTTTCCCTTTCTGGGTCTTGATGCAAAGCAGCTTGATGAACATGGGGCCACATTCTGCAGATGGAGGAACCACCAGATAGAAGTTCCTTGATGCTAGTAATCACTGCTTTCAAGGCAGCCATTCATTCACTGACCATGCTCCACCTGTTTTACACACTACAAGAGCAAGATATTGTATTAAGTGACTGTGAATTTATGTTTTATCTGTTTCAGCAAGTGTTTTTGCGATAATTAGTATAGATAATGTGATAAAAGCAGCTCAATCTTATTCAATTAATGAACTGGCATCCCCAAAGTGCAGTCTATGTGTCAAAATTTAGGGTCTACAATATATGGGACTGCATTAGATATGGTGCCTGTTCTGTTAGCTTAATCCAAATCACTTTTATGTCAGTGGTAGCTTCTATTTCTGTGACTCTGTTGGCATGAGTCGAACCCTGTCTTCATTCTGTGGCAAGTTTAACATTTCCACACAGGGATTATAATCAGTCATTTTACTGAGGGCTTGACATTCTTCTTCTCTTTCTTTTGAGAGATGTTTATTGGGGAAATAAATACTCCTTCCAATAATTCAAAGAACTGACTGAGATCTGAAAGAACTGGATGATGCTGGTGTGATGTAAGCCTTCTACTTCAAGTACCAGCTATTCATGAAATAATTCAAAATCAGAGGGAAAAATCTGAGCACCACACATTGATTACCTGTCAAACAGAAAAACAATTTTGGCAATTCCTATTTCTCAAAAATTAACAAAAAAAACAAAATTATTTAATGCCCCATGATTCAAAAGTTTAAAAAGAATTTAAGGTTTAATACAAAAAGGCTTATGAATAATTTTAATGCTGTATTGTTCACACTTCAGGGGAATCTTTATAACATAATTCAGAAGAATGGAGAAGAGGGCAGTTGTGGCAAACCTTCAATCTGTAAAAACAACAATGTCTGAAAAACACAATAAAGTGAAGTGCAATAAAACAAATGATGCCTTTATATTGCTATGTATGCACTTAAGAAGTTTTCTCAGTCCTTATAGAATTTGCTAGATGCTGGGTGCACGAAATTGGTGCACTGGGGTAGGGGGTCTGTCCTTAATCCTAGCCTGCACCCTCTCCAATCTGGGACCCCTCAGACATGCCTCTCATAATCCAGGAATGCTGGCTTCACTTGCCTGCCTGCCTGCCTGATTGCCCCTAACTGCTTCTGCCTGCCATCCTGATCACCCCCTAATCACTCCCCTGCCAGCCTGATTGATGCCTAACTGCTCCCCTGCCAGCCCGATTGCACTAACTGCCCTCCCCTGCTGGCCTGATTGCCCACAACTGCCCTCCCCTGCCAGCCATCTTGTGGCTGTGGGCACCGCCATCTTTGAGGGTGGGGCAGTCAATTAGCATATTCCCTCCTTATTGGCTGTGGGTGCCGCCATCTTTGAGGGCATGGCAGTTAATTAGCATATTCCCTCCTTATTGGCTGTAGGCGCTGCCATCTTTGCAGCCTGCTGCTCAGTGTCATTTGGTTCCCTCACTAACCCCCCTGCCAGCCTGGTCACCCCATGCAGCCTGCTGCTCAGTCGTTTGGTCATCCCTCACTAAACCCCCTGTCGAACTGGTCACCCCAAGGAACCTGTTCAGTTGTTTGTTAGGTTGTGATAGTTGCTTAGGCTTTTATATATATGGATTATCAGTAAAACACTGGTAAACAACTAACTCATTTTCCAAACTCATCTTCCTCAGCCTAGATAAATCCTGTCCTATTGTAATGAAGTTTTTCAGAAGTTTCCCACAAATTTCAGGTTACAATGGAAGACCATTTATTTCTAAGTCAGATAAATTCTAAACATCTAGACTCTTAATACATTTTATCCAGGACTTAGTTATTGTCATCATTCTTGAAAAGCTTTTGGCTTCTTCAAAAGAAACTTCTTACAGTTACAAGAGCACACTACTGTTTTATATGTCTCTTGGCCGGTATCATTGAAGTTTAGTTGATAGAACTAGAAAGTATTCAACATACTTTTTATAAAAACTACACTTTTACTAATTTCAGAGAGAAAGGGAGAGGGAGAGAGAGATAAAAACATCAATGATGAGAGAGAATCATTGATCACCTCCTGCATGCCCCCTACTGGGGATTGAGTCTGCAACCAACCGGGGCATGTGCCCTTAACTGGAATCGAACCTGGGACACTTCAGTCTGCAGGCCTACACTTTCAGTTCCTGGAACAAAGGGGAGAATGTAGAATAAATCAAAAATGGTTCTGAGAATGTTAATAGACAATATTTTTGTACAATGTGTTTCCTAAACTTAAACACCCTTAATCACAATGTATAATTGTAACTTTATTATAGCAGGGCCTTGATATGATCCTAGAGTGTTATTTCTACAGAGTCGAATTCAACTTTACATCAAGAAATGTGTCCAATCATTTATCCAAAGTAGTCTCTCTATCAGTCTTTGGTGAATAAACAAAGTTTAATCCCATATAATACAAAGGTAATATGCAAATCAACCGAAAGGTGGAACAACCAGTCACTATGATGTGCACTGACCACCAGGGGGCAGATGCTCAACGCAGGAGCTGCCCCCTAGTGGTCAGTGTGCGCCCATAGGGGAAGCGCCTCTCAGCCACAAGAGGAGCTGATGGCTGGCAATTGCAGTGGCCTGCCTCGTGGCAGCGCTAAGGATGTCCGACTAACATTCTCCAAGGGCTCCCGGACTGCAACAGGGCACAGGCTGGGCTGATGGATGCCCCCCGCCCCCCCATGCACAAATGTTGTGCACCAGGCTTCTAGTATAATATATTTAATCAAAATTTCACAAAGGAGGGATCATTGGACTTAAACATTGAAGAATGAGTGGGGCTCTGCTAAGTAGATTTATGAAAAGCAGGGCTTTCAGAAATAATGCCAGAAATATTGCCAGGCATGAGAGAGTACAATTGATTGAAATTCAGGTGAAGCCTGTTGTTTTTCGTAATCTTGGCAGAGTTAAATTCTAACCAAATTTAAAATTTGGATATACAGAAATTATGCCAAAGAAAACTATGTGCCTCAGAGAAGAGTTAGGAAGAAAATAAATCTTTAGGCTCTTAGCTAATGCTCTGTGTCTTGGCACCAAGAATATGCAAATCAACCGAATGGGGGAATGACTGGTCGCTATGATGTGCACTGACCACCAGGGGGCAGATGCTCAACGCAGGAGCTGCCCCCTAGTGGTCAGTGTGCTCCCATAGGGGAAGCGCCTCTCAGCCACAAGTGGGGCTGATGGCTGGCAAGTGCAGTGGCCTGCCTTGTGGCAGTGCTAAGGATGTCTGTCGGACATTCTCCAAGGGCTCCCGGACTGCAAAAGGGAACAGGCTGGGCTGATGGATGCCCGTCCCCCCCTGCACAAATGTCATGCACCAGGCCTCTAGTATAATATAATTAATCAAAATTTCACAAAGGAGGGATCATTGGAGTTGAACATTGAAGAATGAGTGGGGCTCTGATAAGTAGATTTATGAAAAGCAGGGCTTTCAGAAATAATGCCAGAAATATTGCCAGGCATGAGACAGTACAATTGATTGAAATTCAGGTGAAGCCTGTTGTTTTTCATAATCTTGGCAGAGTTAAATTCTAACCAAATTTAAAATTTGGATATACAGAAATTATGCCAAGGAAAACTATGTGCCTCAGAGAAGAGTTAGGAAGAAAATAAATCTTTAGGCTCTTAGCTAATGCTCTGTGTCTTGGCACCAAGAACTACTCAATAGAACTATTATTTTGAATCAATTAACTTATTTAATTATTACTTTTTATTTATACCTCATATCATTCTAAAAATAATTTTATAGTATTCCTGGTTTTTGGAATTTTACTTTTATGTAATTGACACAAAATTATTTGCTTTATATTCACTCTCTTTTGTATTTAAGGTGGATTCCATATTATTGTAGACCTATTGAAGTTATATAAAGACTAGAGGCCTAGTGCATGAAATTCGTGCATGGGTAGGGCCCTTAGGTGTGGCCAGTGATCAGGGACAAATTGGGGCCTTCCGGCTGCCAGCCTGGGCCTTCCTTCCAGCTGTCAGCTGTAGCCTTCCTTCATTCCGCACCACCCACTGGTGGTCAGCACACGTCATATCAAGTGATCGAATTCCAGGTCTACCAGTCAAACTCCTGAGGCAACACTTTGCATATTAGCCTTTTATATATATAAATAATAATTTACTCATCTATATAGCCTATTTTCTATAAATCTTAAATTTCTACATAAATAAATGAAATACATACACTTTGGTTATATTCTACCTTTCCATAACACATATTTTTGAGACTTCTGTTATTAAGAATATTTAAGACTTTAACTAAAAAACTTCATTATTTTTTGCTGTGCAAAACCACATTTAATAGATTTGTTTTTAATTTTTAAAAGTAATTTCAGCAAAAGAGTCACCTTTAAGGTTTCCAGCTCACACAGAAGCAGAGTGAAAGTGTGCTTAACAAATATTAAAGCAGAGATCATGGTTTTCTTTTGATTAAATTAATCATCGGCAAGTGAATTTGATTGCTAAAAGAGGTCAAGAGAATCAGAGAGAAATTAAAAAATATTCAAAGCTAAAATAAAAGCTGTTGATTTCCTTCCCTTGAAAATTTGCAGTTACATTTTTTCACAATGTTTCATTATTTTTGAGAGCAGAAATTAGCAACATTAGCATTAGCTGAAAAGTATATTATACATTTGACATCGATAAGACTTTTTCTGAAGAATATTCTTTTGGGTCTCTCGTTTTCTTTCTTCATTTGAATAAAGATTTGAGGTATATGAATATTTCCATGGAAATACAGTTTCTTCAGGTAAGTCTGCTTTCTAAAGTATATTGACCTCCCAGGGAATACAGCATAGTTTCTAAGTTGCTCTGGACTTTTATTTTCATGATTCTCTTCTCATGGTACATTTTATCCCTAGGAAATTGCATTCTCCTCCCTGGGTTTCAATTAGTTTCCACATACAGATATCTCTCTAATGTCTATTTCAACCACATACCTAATTTACTCATCTATATAGCCTATTTTCTATAAATCTTAAATTTCTACATAAATAAATGAAATACATACACTTTGGTTATATTCTACCTTTCCATAACACATATTTTTGAGACTTCTGTTATTAAGAATATTTAAGACTTTAACTAAAAAACTTCATTATTTTTTGCTGTGCAAAACCACATTTAATAGATTTGTTTTTAATTTTTAAAAGTAATTTCAGCAAAAGAGTCACCTTTAAGGTTTCCAGCTCACACAGAAGCAGAGTGAAAGTGTGCTTAACAAATATTAAAGCAGAGATCATGGTTTTCTTTTGATTAAATTAATCATCGGCAAGTGAATTTGATTGCTAAAAGAGGTCAAGAGAATCAGAGAGAAATTAAAAAAATATTCAAAGCTAAAATAAAAGCTGTTGATTTCCTTCCCTTGAAAATTTGCAGTTACATTTTTTCACAATGTTTTATTATTTTTGAGAGCAGAAATTAGCAACATTAGCATTAGCTGAAAAGTATATTATACATTTGACATCGATAAGACTTTTTCTGAAGAATATTCTTTTGGGTCTCTCGTTTTCTTTCTTCATTTGAATAAAGATTTGAGGTATATGAATATTTCCATGGAAATACAGTTTCTTCAGGTAAGTCTGCTTTCTAAAGTATATTGACCTCCCAGGGAATACAGCATAGTTTCTAAGTTGCTCTGGACTTTTATTTTCATGATTCTCTTCTCATGGTACATTTTATCCCTAGGAAATTGCATTCTCCTCCCTGGGTTTCAATTAGTTTCCACATACAGATATCTCTCTAATGTCTATTTCAACCACATACCTTTCTACCAACCTACAGAACTTATACCTAACTATTCATAAGACATAATCATTTTTATGTCTCATAAAATTTCAAACATAAGATCCAGGCATATGAATAATTATCTTCTTCTCATCAAAAAACTACCCTCCATTGTTTATTATTTCAATACTACTGTATCAATTAATTACTACTGTATCACAACCCATTCTAAAATTTAGGGTAAGTAATCATAATAGTACACTTTTATGTACCAGATGGGGAGTGTGTTAGTCAACTGGTATTGCTATATCATCAACTGGGTGGATTAAATATCAGATATTTATTTTTTTACAGTTCTGGAAGCTGGGAAGTCCAAGATTAAGATGCTGACAAATTCAATGTCATGTGTGAACCCTCTTCCTGATTTGCAAATGAATGTCTACTTGCTATGCTATCACATAACAGAGAAGAAGAGAGCTTCAATCTGTTCATCTCATAAGGCACTATCATAGGGCCTCCACCCTCATAACCTCATCTAAACTTAATTACTTACTTCCCAGTGGCCCCAATTCCCAATACCATTATATTGGGGGTTAAGTTTCAACCTACATATTTTTGGAGGACACAAATATTCAGTCTAAATCAGGGGGAATGTATTTTTAAAATTTATTATTTTTATGTTTCAATTATAGTTTACATTCAATATTAATCTGTATTAGTTTCAGCAAAGTGGTTAGGACATCATGTACTTTACAGAGTGATCTCTCTGCTGCTTCAAATACCCACCTAGCCCCAGACATAGTTACCACAATCTTATTGATTATACTAAAGGCCCGGTGCATGAAATTCATGCATGGGGAGTGGGGGAGGATGGTGTCCCTCAGCCCAGCCTGCAACCTCTTCAGTCTGGGACCCCTTGGACATACCTCTCACAATCTGGGACCGCTGACTCCTAACGGCTTGCCTGCCTGCCCAATCGCCCCTAACTGTCTCTGCTTGCCTGCCTGATCACCCCTAACCGCCTCTGCCTCGGCCCCACCACCGTGGCTTTGTCCGGAAGGAAGTCGGACATCCAGAAGATGTCCGGTTGACCCTGTCTAATTAGCATATTACCCTTTTATTAGTATAGATTCCTTGTGCTATAATCTACATCTCTGTGATCATTCTGTAACTACCAATTCATACTTCTCAATCCCTTCACCTTTTTCACCAAGCCCTCTATCTCCCTCCCCTCTGACAATATTTTTCTTTATATGCTGACCATGTGTCTTCCTGGATCATTTTTCAATGCATTTTCTACTAGCTGAGGATTGGCAAGAGATACTAGACAATTCCATCATTGTTTTCTTATCTTTTCATTTTAATTTAGACTTTCTCATATTATTTCAGAACAACATTGAAATAATTATTTGGGACAAATTATTTTCCCAGAAACTTGAAAAAGTAAAGCTGGATCAAAATTTATAATGCTGAAAGGTCACTGTTGGTATACTTGAGAGCTCTAATGTACATTCTAGGAAATATAGAGACTTATGGGAAGCATGTATGAATGGAAGGGAATCACATATTCATTTCTAGATAAAAATGTTGTCATGTAGTGAGGTCATAGAGATGAGCTTACACACCCATTCTTGTCAATTCTTTTTATTTGTGAAATTAAATATAAATTGGTTTATTGATTTTCCTCCAAGATTAGCTTAAGTTTTACTAGTAAATATTGTTTTTCTAATCAATAGAGGATTAAATTGATCACTTTAAAATTGACTATGTAATCTTTTTCAAATATGTTATTGTGAGCACTTATGGCTCACAAATTCTGTTAACATGTTTATTGACGTCATCACAAGTTTGAAGGGTGCAATACTTTTATTATTTAACAATATATTCTGACTAGAGGCCCGATGCATGAAAATTTGTGCAAGAGTAGGCCTTCCTTCCCCGGCTGCTAGCACTGGCTTCTCTCTGGCACCCAGGACTCAGGCTTTTCTCTGGCTGCCGGCAGGCACCCGGGACACGGGCTTCGCTCTGGCCCCAGCTTCATCCAGAAGGACGTCCGGAATGATGTCCAGAAGGATGTCTGGTCTAATTAGCATATTACCCTTTTATTATTATAGATGCCCCAATAGTAGTTTGAATATGGAGTTGGGCAAAAGAAACATATTACTAAATCACTCATATTCTTACTGTTATCTCTTATTACTAAATTTTAAAACATTTTACTAGTTAATATTATAAACATACCTCAGCACAAACACTTACCATTCATCACATTCTTCAAAAAATGGAGAAATTATAAATAATACTTCTGTACTGACAATGGAACAACTAGAAGCACCTACTCATTCTAGCATCTGCCGTATTCACAGCTATAAATCTTTTATTTCTTATTCCTCCTCTTGTACCTGATTTAAAAATGAAAAATGGACCCTGGAAGGATAGTTATCCATTAGGGTGTGATCACAGCCAGTTAGGGAATAGAGTGAGGTGGTGAGGAGTTCGGATGCTGGAATGAGGTATTTATAGAGCAAGGTGACTAGCCCCAGATGGCAGTGCAGGTAAACACCACCACCAAGGTTGATTAGGCATCAAGGCACAGTTTAGTGTTATGATAAAGGGATGAGTATGGAAATAGAAAGTCTAGAAAAAACACACTACAGGTGCATCCAGAAAGACTCCAATTGTCATTGGTAAGAGAAAGTTTCTGTTAATTGTATAACAGAGTTACACAATTCATTTTGTGAGACTAGCATTAGAGGAAGTCATGAGAGCAACAATATTAGAAGGCATAAAGACTTTAGGTAGCATTCCGTGCAGAACTCAGGTTAGAGTATGTAATTTGGAGTCAACATGACCCATAAAAGGACTACCTGACTTGCTGAGACAATGAAAAAGAATTAGACTCTTTGCCACTGGATCATTTGAATACACCTAGCTCCCAATTACAGTAAACCCATCAACTTTCTCATTTTATGTTTGGAGCTATTTCTGAACAAGGTTCATCAATTATAGTAATCTAGGTGCTTCCCACTCATGCATATCTCTGGCAATAATGGTATTTAAAAATCACTCTACAGTAGGGTTGGTTCTTCTAAATTCATCACCCGCTGAAAAGCCAAAGTTATCAAAGCACATGTTTCATTTAATCATTCATTGTCAAAAATATAGTCATCGTACAGTATCTATACTTCCCCCAAAATTTCTGGCCACAGAAGTAAGCTCCTGATATCAGCATTACAGAATAATAGACTGAGTTATACATACCAATATTTGCTACTGTTATCTGTTTACACTTACAATGTTTATTGAACAAATCAATTGCTTTCCATTAGTAATGGTCCCACAATTTAAGGTGGATTAAAAAAAATAAACCCAGGACACAATAAAACTTGAACACTGAAAGTATGTATAGCCATTGGGGGTACACAACCTGTGTTTAACACCCACACCCTGAGGAATGACTCTTCCAAAAACCAAATAAAAATGAGAACAGTAGTTTTCTGCCTTCTTCATAATGTGTTTAGGTGAGAACACCCAGGAGAGTGTGAATATGTATGTGCTGTGGGTGGTGGACAAGTATATGCTTATTGAATAGACCAACTGTGCGATCCACAAACTTCTTTAAGACGAGAAATACATTTGAGAAATCCATGCTATGCTTAGTAGTTATTTTATGATATTGTTTTCTTTTGATCACACAAAATGAACACTTTATATTCAGCCACTTTTCAGTGGTTGAGACCCAGGATATTTAATGAATTGGGATGGATAGTAATTGCCAGTAGCTTTATAGATAAGTAAAACATTATTCCTTTTTTTTTGGAAAGGAAAAAATGAAGGTGCTTTTGTTATTGTATTTACAGAAGGGTCAGTTTTCAAAACCTGATATTTTCTTCAAAGACCTCTCCTAGTCTTCATGTCTTCTGGGATTATTTTCACTAGCATAACATTTTGCTCCTCAAACATGTTAGTAAAGAACTGGGTAGGCATTAATATGTTAGAATAAAAAAGACAACCAATTTCTAACAAAAAATTTGTTAGTGTAATTTATTTATATAGCACCATAAAAATTGTCTCTGAAACTTATGGAATGTAAACCAGGGGTTTGGAAAATGAACTATGGGCTATGTTAATAAGGATATGGAATTTATCATTTTATGAAAGCAAATATAATAGCCATGATGTATATAATTTCTTTCAATTAAAATATATACATTGAATGCAAAAAACTTTTGTTAAATGCAACCTTTGTTGCTTTAATAAGTAGATACATACTTTAGCCTCATAAACTGGAATTCAGCTTATGAAATACTGGCATATTCTATGAAGAAGGCAAAGCATGAATTGCCACATTAAAAGGTTAATATAAAACCCATGATGAGATATAACCTTACACCTGTTGGAATGGCCGTCATCAAAAAGAAAAAAGAGTCCTAGCCCGTTTGGCTCAGTTGGCCTGTGGACTAAAGAATCTGTCAAGAGCATGTACCTCGGTTGCAAGCTCCTCCCTGGCCCTGGCCCTGGTCAGGGCTCATACAGGAGACAACCAATGGATGTGTTTCTCTCACATCAATGTTTTTCTCTGTCTTTCCCTCTTTCTTCTACTCTCTCTAAAAATCAATGGAAAAATATCCTCAGGTGAGGATTAAAAAAATAAAGATGAGAGATAAGTAATGGTGAAGTTGTGAAGAACAGGGAACGCTGTGTTTTGAAGGAGAGATAAGTGCTGGTGAAGTTGTGAAGAACAGGGAACGCTGTGTTTTGTTGGTGGGAATGTAAATTGGTACAGTCATTATGGAAAACAGCATGAGGGAATCTCAAAATATTAAAAAGAATCTACCCTATGATCCAACAATCCCACTTCTGGGTATGTATCTAAAGAAAATAAAACCAAGTTTTGAAGAGATATCTCTATTCCCATGTTTACTGCAACATTATCCCCAATAGCCAGGATATAGATACAATGGATGAATTCATAAGGAACTACATATATGTCACATCCACATGAAATGGAATTATATATGTGACATGTAAGTAAAATAATATTTGTATATTATATATTTTATATTTCACATATATAATATATATATACATACATGAACATATATTATTTATATGCATATATATGAGTGTATATGAATATTATTTAACCATGAAAAGAAGGATATACTGCCATTTGGAACAACAAAAAAAACGGGACTTTAAGGTACCATCCTAAGTAAAATAAGCCAGAGAAGATACATATTGCATAGTATAACTTACATGTAGATTATTTTAAAAAATGTCAAAGTCACAGAAACATAGAGTTGCTAAGTGGCTGGCAGGGGATGAGGTTGGGATAAACAAACACAAATAGAAAAAGGGTATGAACTTTCAGCTGTAAGATGAATAAGGTCTAGAAATCTAATGTGTAACATTGTGACTATGGTTGATAACACTGCATTGTATAATTGAAATTTGCTAAGAGAGTAGAACATAAATATTCTCACTAAAAATATGTTAAATATGTTAGGTGATGACTATATTAATTAACTTGAAATTATCCTTGCACAATGTATTAAAAATATGTTAAATATGTGAGGTGATGAATATATTAATTAACTTGAAATTATCCTTGCACAATGTATACATATATCAAGTCATCATAATGTACACTTTAAATATCTTCAGTTTTGTCAATTACACCTAATTAACGCTGGAAAAGACAAAAAAGAATACCACTGCTGGCGAAGGTAACACTGACCACCATAATCAATTACAAAGCTTTGCAAAGCCCAGAATCATGAAAGGAGTATGATTTGCTTTAAACAAAGGTAATGCTTCCCCAGTAAAGGCATCATTGGAGAGTTTCTACAATGAGTCCATCGAGCCTTCGCACCTAAAAAAAGAGTCTGACCAGGTCGACTGCCTTCCACTCAACTGCCTGAATTTCTAGATACTCAGTACTGTGGCTTCATATTTTCCCCACTCTAAATAATTATCTAGCAATTAGCCTTCATAAACAAGCATTTAAAAGAAAGTAAAGGCCCTAGCTGGTTTGGCTCAGTGAATAGATTATTGGACTGTGAACCAAAAGGGCCCAGGTTGGATTCTGGTCAAGGGCACATCTCTTGGTTGCAGGTTCCTCCTCGGCTTGGGCCCTGGTCAGGTCGCTTGCAGGAGGCAAGCAATAGATAGATGTGTTCTCTCACATCAATATTTCTGTCTTTCCCTCTCTCTTCTACGCTCTCTAAAAATCTATGGAAAAATATCCTCAGGTGAGGATTAAAAAAAAAGTAGAAAATAATGGCCTTATCCAAAATATATATCATCAGACTTTTAGGATGTTTCAAAAATTTCAATTTGTAGATTTTCCTACTCTAAGAAGTATTTTCTTACCATAAAATCCCAAAATATTCACTATGGGGTCAACTAATATTATTAGTTTTATGCCCATGATGACCTTCATTTTTAATAAGTCTCGAATGTTTATTAATACCAGCAATATATGAAAATGCTATTTTAAATTATACTAGCATTTGAGTATTTGTAAAAGTTTCTACTTATTTTTTATTGTAAAAACAATATAAGACAGAAAAATAAATTTAAATAATAAAAACATATGACATTTTAATACTAAGGAATGCCCCTAAAACAGATTAGAAGTAAGTATGACATTAATATGTGTACATGTACAGCCTTTTGAGGGTAAGCACACCAATGCATGTCAGTGAGAGAAGAAATGCATCAATTCCTTTAAAGTGCTGCAGAATAAATTATTTATTCTATACTGCTCTGCACTTATTGGACTGTATTGTGAATACTGTGTTTAGTTCAGGGCTTGACAGCTTATAAAGGCCTTTAGTCATTAGTGTGTTCTCAGTAGAGAACAAAGATGCTGAAGAGACTCATTGTGGCACTAAGGAACATTTTGTAGAACTGAGAATATATAACTTAGTGAAGACTCAGAGAATTGACTGTCAATATTCAAAAAGCTGCCACCGTGGGAGATGAAGTGAAAAGTAGGCTTGTTCTATATTATCCCAGGGGACAGAAGTAAATACTAGAGGAAACTATAGGCAGAAAGACGTTAAATAAGAATGATGAGGGACATCCTATGGATTAGAGAAGGCCACTAAAAAAGATGCTCCTCATAAGAGGCTTTTTTTTCCCCCTTGAAGATTCTCAATCATTCCTTCCTTATTCAGCCAGTAAACAGTTAACACATTGCCCATTCTGTAGGAATAATGGCATGTTAGATGGTTGACTAGACAGTGTGACATTTACAGTTTCTACAAGGCCCCACAATTTGTGACGTCAAAGATATTTTTAAATATATGATAGACCATAGCAGGAAAGATTAATTAGAATATATAGCTCGAGTCTGTAGTATAAAAGTAAGGTGTAAGTTAATGTTTCTGCTTAACAATAAGAAGACGTTTCTCAGATTTGGACTAGTACCAAAGGAAATTGTAATTTTTAAAGACAGATAAAAAAATAAAAAGTCCCTTAAACTACCTAAGAGGTAAGGAGTTCCCCTCACTGGAAATGCCCACAACATGGATGACCAGCCACCAGATATGTGGTGCAAGCCTGTGCATTAAGTAATGGCCAACATAAATGACCTCGGTGTCATTTCTACTTCAGACAGGATGGCCCAACAGAATTTACGCTCCATGAGAACAGGCGCTTTGTATTCATCACAATAACCCCAGAATCTAGAACAGTTTTGTGCACAGGAAGAGTTCCAAATGCAATGTTTCCCCTACTCTGGACTTATTCAATCATATTTTTTTTCCTTTTTGCTTGATGCTATTAATGATTCTCCTGGAATAGCTCTTACTAGCAACCACCTTCCTAGAGGCCGCAGACGTAAGTTTTAATCTTTGTTGAAGGGAATCTCCTTAAAGTCTATCCCCTCATTTGTGATGGGGTCACATCACAATGGTGCTCTTCTTGGTAGGCCTCGTTGTGCTCTCTGTGAAAATGGCTCTGGTCCCTCTTGTTCCTATATGGCCACGCCAGACTATGCCTGACTTTGCTCAGGTCTTTTCTATTTTTCTCGTGTGCAAGACTCAGGAGGATCATTTCAATGCCTATAAAAAGGAATACTTGACCACTAATCATTTTTGGTGTCAATGATTGTTGGTTGTTAGTATTCATTCTCTTTTACTATTATAATAAATACCACATTTTTAGCTAAGCCAATGGGGACTTGGAATAAAGTTTCTATTTTAAGCCACCCTTGTAGGCCATTTAATTCAGGCCAAATATATGTAAGGAGAGAAGCTGTATGTATATTCCTGGAAAGGTCTCTGAAAGAAACAGGTGTGCTTTGATTTCTCCTTCTCCCTGTGGAACAGAAAGTAAATTTGATGGACAAAGAACACAAGCAAGAGCAGCTCTCTTCTTGAACCACAAAGTCAAAGACATCTTAAAAATTGTGGATCAAGACGATAAAAGAAGCCCTAGCCAATTTGGCTCAGCAGATAGAGTATATGCCTGAGGACCAAAGGGTCCTGGGTTCAATTCTGATCAAGGGCACGTACTTTGGTTGCAGGTTCCTCCCCAGTCCGGGCCTTTGTTGGGGCTCAGGCAGGAAGCAACCAATTGATGTGTTTCTCTCACATCAATGTTCCTCTCTGTCTTTCCCTCTCTTCCACTCACCCTAAAAATCAATGGAAAAATGTACTAGGGTAAGGGTTAACAACAACAAAAAATAGAAGATAAAAGAATCTTGAGTTCCTGCACAGTATGGGAAATCATGATAAGCTTGAATTCACTAGGTTTACATAGAGAAAAATAAATGTTTGCCTTGCTTAATCTACTCTTGGATTTTTTTTCCCAGTGAGAGTTAAACAGAATTTTAACTGATACAAAGTTAATAATTTTAAAAGTTTTCATCTTTCATTTTGTTAATGTGATCTATCACATTGATTAATTTGTTGAACCATCTTTGTACCACACATGGTTATCTCACATGATCATCTCACATGTGATGTTGAATAACCTTTTAATGTGCTGCCAAATTCAGTTTGCTCTTATTTCATTGAGGATTTTTGCACCTATGTTCATTAGGGATATTGTCTCACAGTTAAGATAATATAGTATGTTTAACTTTATAAGGACTCTCATGTGGTATGAGATAATAAAAGTTTATCTGTTGTTGTTATTCCATATATATCCAGTATCAACTAAGTGAATTTCCTTTTCCCACTGAATTTCCTTGCTTTCTTATTCAAAAAGCTATTAGCCAAAAAAGTATATTGAATATTATCTTAGAATATTAAAAAATTATAAAAATAATCGGATAAAGACTCAGATTAAATTGTTTTTAATACTATGTTAACCACCTGTCATATGATCTTATAACCTTTAAACTTGAGACACTTATTAGTCCTGATATTTTTTATTATTGTCAGAGTGGTGGTTCATAAAATATGCCTGATATCCCTCATCCTGATTATAAATAACATACTGGTCTTTTGAATTCTTATATATCTAATGTTTGCACCTGTTTCATATATATTGCCAAAACTTTTACAAATATGGAGATTATCATTATGTCAATGTTTTATAAATTCATACAGGTAAAATTAAATTAAGAAATAATACAAATATTGATATACTCAGTTTAAAAACTATTTTTTAAGTTTATAGATATTTGAATAAATATAATAACACAAACTTATCAATAAAAAGCAAAGAAGAATATTTTTATCAGCTTCCCCTGGATAAATCTGCTTGAGTTCTGTTTTTATGTTGTTTTGTTGTTTTCATAATAAAAACAAATTTCATGCATATGGTCTGTTAGTGTAGCACCTTCAGTATTGTGTAACATTTGGAAAATTTTATTTATTATAAAGAAAAACGGTCAAACATTTTGCATGTAGAATTTGACCTGGTCCCATTGAAGAAAAGCTTTAAAAATTTTTAATTTTTCTGCAAAAATTTCAGATACCACATGAGAGTCAATGCCATGCAAAGTAGGGCTGATGATCTTCTCATCTAAACGAGAGCATGGGATCCATCCAGGGGATGTGACAGATCAGTGGTTAGCAAATGTTCTTCCAGCCAGGATATTTCAGCACATAACACTGCATTGTCTGACTGATTAGGGGATAGCTCAAAGTAGAGGTTTGTGTTGCTAATCAGGAACCAGAGTCAGTGGAAAGCTAATTGTAGGGTCAGAATTGAACATTTGGAGGTGGTAGCTGTGTTCTGATTTATTAACTCAGACAAGACCACAGTAAGAAAGGATCAATCATGTCGTTTAGCACATAAATTACATCCTTGATTTTTCAGAGAGAAGAACAGAGTCTTTGGGTATGTTATAAACAAAGTTCTCATTTATTCTGTTGAATTACAAATGGAATAATTACTTCAATTTTATATATTTTTCTTTATTGATTAAGGTATTACATATGTGTCCTTAATCCCCCATAACCCCCCAAACCCTCCCCCAACTCATGCCCTCACCCCCCTGGTGTCTGTGTCCATTGGTTCGGCTTATATGCATGCACACAAGTCCTTTGGTTGATCTCTCCCCCTCCCCCCCGCCCTCCCCTCCCTTCCCTAACTAGATTAGGCAATATTCCTTAACTACCTTATTACCTTAGCATTAAGTTGTCTTACGATGCTTGGTTCATATGTGAGAAAGATACATTATTGTTACCACACATAAGGAGTATATATGTGTCCCATGCTTTTTTGATAGATGGCATGTATTGAATTAACCAAAAGTATAGCAAAGCCCCAGTCAGTTTACCTACTATGATTAATAACACCCAGATTGAGATCTTTAATAAAATAGGTGCAGAAACAGACAAAGCAAGGCCAAAATGTCTGTGCTTCCGAAGTCTATTCAGAAACAGAGAACGGAAAACATTTTTAATGAAAATAATGAAAGAGGAAAATGGGTTTCCAAAGAGAGAGAATAGTGAATAATTTCAAATATTTAAAACAATGTCAAGGAGCATCATTATTAGATTACTTCTAAAATTGCTCAAGAGCATGGAATAAGTATGACAACATAAATTACATGGGTGGGTACAAGTTGAGACTCTCTCCCAAGTATTTTCTAACCAATCAAATAATAAAATTAGGAACTTTTCCTTTTTAGATGGTAATGAGTTATTTTACTATATATAGTTCTTTATATAAATATAGCTAAGGCATACTAAGAGTGGAAACAGATAATTTATGTGATATTAAATAAGACTAATGGTTTTCACATTTCACAACTTGAATGGATAAGTTTGAGTCACTAGGGCTGAGCAGCTGATACAGGGAATGCAGTAGGAGGGAAGATGGCTAGCAGGGCTTTTCATCCTCCTATCCACCCAAACTTTATTTCTGTCTCCTTCAAACAGTGCTTTGCCAAGTGTTTTATATATTAAATTACACACTCATCTTTTAGCGATGTGCCTAAGTACTGTATTTAAACTAAAGAGCGATTTCTGTAGCATTACCATACTCAGGAGGTACACTATGTTTCATTACAACCAAGGTAATAAACACTGTGGGCACACCCAAGAGGAAGAGATAAAACCCACAGATAATTGGCTCATGAAATCTTATTGTGTGTAGAGAGCAAGTCATGAGACAGAAAAATACCTTGGGACTGGGCTTTCTCATAAAAACATTTTTCATTTTAATGACATTGACTTTGAGTATTGAATCTTTCTTTTTTCACACACTTACCTGAGGATGATTATAGGACAAAACCAGACCCATTCTAGTATTTTGATTTCCAAGACTGTGAGTGGTGGGGAGGAACTTCAATTAGCCAATAAGAGCCATTGTTAGTTGTATATTTACATACAAAATCCAAGTTCTTTATTTTTATGTTTATGCTTCACTTTGAAAATCTGTGCAAAGCTTTCATCAGTATTCAGGAATTTTTATATCGATAACCTTGGAAGCTTCTGTGAAATATGTAACAAATACCTGTTTACTTAATATGCTTAAAAAAACCCATAGAAATCTGGAACTCACATTCAGTGTGTCCAATGATGAGTTAGTAAATGATGGTTAGGAAATACTCCAAAATATTCCCCATCCCAAACATACTGACAGTGTCATAATTTACTGTTTTATGAAAGAAATGTGCTCCCCAACCCCAATGCATATGTTGAAGTCCTAACCCATGTGACTTATCAGAGATAATTAAATGAGTTTATAAGGGTGGGGCCCCAAGCCAATAGACTGGTGTCCTTATAAGAAAAGGGATTGATATCAAGGATGTGTACACAGAGAAAAGGTCACAGTGAGAAGACAGCAGTCTGCAATTCAAGTAGAGAGGCCTCAGGAAAAAAACAAACAAAAACAAAAACAAAAAGACACAACATGTTGCTATGGGACATTCAAACTCCAGAACTGTGAGAAATAAATTTCTGTTTTTTAAGCCATTTAGTCATTGACATTTTGTTATGTCAGCCTTAGAAAACTAATGAAGCTACAGGAAACAGGGTGATTGTAAAGACATGAAAATTGCCTGTTTGAGGTTTTTCTACTGGCTTGAAAGATGTTGGAAAACAAACAAGGCACAGATAAATCCTAGACTCTGGTCTTAATAATACTGTGCATTGGGCTCACTGTAAGTCAAAGACATGTGGAACAGGTTAAACACATTAAGCTGGCATGTCTGGTTCATTTGCTAAAGTTATTAGTAAACTTATGAAAAATAATTATTTCAATGGTGCCAATCCACAGTTGACTCTACTAAGAACTCATCTTACTATAATTAATTCAGAAAAGGTCATCATAAATTAGACCATAAATGTTTATAAATGAATTTTTCTTGTCTGAAAGGCAATTGAAGCATATATATATAGTATTGAAGCTTATTATATTTACAGTATACTTACCTTTTACAATTAAATTTAGCTTATCATAACTATACCATCAAATGCATTTACCCAGTAATATAGAAAATCCAGTGCCTACTTAAATACTTAATAATTGCTCAGTAATGCTCTATCTAAGGGAAAAGACCACTATTAGCTAGGTTAATACTATTCAATTTTCTCTTTTAGAATTTACCTTATTACTATATTTGAAAGATGCATAAGCTGTTGAGTATATTTTAATAGATGTACATTTGCATATATATGTTATATAGGCAATAAACACTCTATATATGTTAGTGTGAATACAAAGACATGGGTGGTCATAATCTGATGCCAAAATAATGAATGAGAGGGAGTGTTCTTTGTTACCAGCTAAGTGGCTCATCACCCACAATATGTTCCATAATACACATTCCAAATATTTTTGTATAGTTCACAATAAAAGACTTTATAATAAAGCACAGATTTTGTAATTCAGTAAACACCTTTCCCTGGTGGGGAATTTAGTCGGATATTCGGAAAACTCCTAGCAGACGTCAGGATGAGTGGTAAACATTTTGCCAAGTATATTTCAAGCCCGCGGCACCCTGGGTCCTCTGTGGAATTTTTGTTGGAGAGATTAAAACCTCTGGAGTCCCTAAAGCACATTTTGATGAGAGAACGGAATCCTTAGGGCATGTAAGTGGTTCTGATAACATATTTTATTCCAAATGAACTTCTCGTTGTATAATTCTAGGGAACTTCAGAAGTACTGGATCCTCTGAAGTCCTTGAAGAGTCTCTTCCACTGAATCATGCTTTTACAACCAGATGAAACAAAACATTAAATCCCTCCTTGAAACTCACTGCTTTCCAATTCCCATTCGAATTGTTTTTTATTTAATGCCTGAATGGGTTCTTCTCCATTTAAACATCACCTTGACTTTTCCCAAAATCTCACTCCTAATCCACACTTAGGGAATTATCCTGAGCTCCTTGTGTTAATTTGAAAAAAAGTAATCTAAAATTAAAGATAATAAAAGTCTTCTTTCTACTCAGAGCTTACTACCTAAATTCAAGGCAGAGTACAGTATTTATGGGAATTCAAAATAGTTAAAATATCTTAATCATTAGATTAATTTAGTCCTAATTTTATTAATATCCTCTGCTATGCTATATTACAAGTTATTTTTTTTACTCCTAGCAATGTTATAATATTAAAATGAAGAACAATTTAACTTTAAAATATAAATTCATTGGGTAGTATACACACAATTGAATTTATAGCAGGAAAAACAAGTGAGTAAGAAAGTTAAACATTAACAGAATAAGGAAGACTATATTTAAATTGGTGGTGAAGGGAAGGGGATAAATTTCTAAAATTAATGTATATAA
>NW_005370610.1:3061084-3075737 GCF_000412655.1 Myotis brandtii
ATATCTAAAAGTATTTTTTAAAAATTTACCTTGCAGTAGCAGAGATATTCATGCCAATCAACCACAAACTTTATGTGAGACCAACCTTGAAAAATCAGTACAAAGACTTTTTGTTTTGTTTCGTCTAAAATTTTATTGAAAATTTTCAAACCTGTTATAAAGTTGAAAGAACTAATTGCAAAATATATTACTGAAAGGAAGTGAAATATTCTATACTTTTAAAAGTATATTCTATACTTTTAAAATAAAAATATGTACTAAACTTAAAAAAACAATTTTTAATTGATATATCTTTTACTAATGCAAAGGGTTATGTTGAAAATATTTGGTACACTAAATTTGCCAATGTTATATTCTGGGAAGGAATTTGATATGAGCTAACAAAGATGAGTTAAAATAAAAATATAGTTAAAAGCAGGAGGGTTGCTGGTGCTGGGTTCTGGAATTTTTGGTTTGGTTTTGTGTATATGTGCATGTGTGTGTGTCTTTGATACATTTCTCAAATGTGACTATTATCAGTCCTGTAGCTGCCTCTCTATGAGTTCCATAATGTGGAGAGAGAAATACCATGTGAAGAGTGTCTGGGGTTAGCATATGGCTCTGTTCTCACAAACTTCCCTTGTATTTGGGACTAGCAGCCCAGTCAGGCAAGCATCAATGCAGAGTTTCCTAGTATTTTCTGTTCCCATCCTATCTAATAAATAGGGAATATGCTAATTGAGCCTCACACATTCGCAAAGATGTCAGCACTTACAGCCAATAAGGAGGGAATATGCTAACTGACTGCTATGCCCTCAAAGATGGCAGCACCCACTGCCACAAGATGGCCTGCAGGGGAGGGCATTTGTGGGCAATCAGGCAGCAGGGGAGGGCAGTTGGGGGCAATCAGGATGGCAGGGGAGCAGTTAGGCATTGATCAGGCTGGCAGGGGAGTGGATAGGGGGTGATAAAGCTGGAAGGCAGAAGTGGTTAGGGGCAATCAGGCAGGCAGGCAGGCCAGCGATTGGGAGCCAGCAGTCCTGGATTGTGAGAGGGATGTCCGCTGAAGGGTCCCAGATTGGAGAGGGTGCAGGCTGGGCTGAGGGACACCCTCTAATTGTACTTGTTGATGCAACACTGTTCAAACAAATTTATAATCATATAATCAAATGTTGAATAAATGAATATAAGTAAAAATAATAAGTGGCACATACATGATTGTTGATTTAATATAAAATTAGTGTATGCATACACCACTGAATTTTAAAAAGTGGTATCTTTGATTAAAACTTAACAAAATATCTGGTACAGGTATCACACAGTATGATATGTATATATATATATATACATATATATATATATATGTATGTGTATATATATGTATGTATGTATATATTTGTATGTATATTTAGTAATATTCAGAATAATTTGTGAGATAGGTGTTATGTTAGTTTAACTTGTTATTATGCTAGAAGTAAAAGAACTTGGAATCTGGCTTCAAACATAGTATTTTTTTTACTTGCTCTAATCATTCATTGAGTCATATAATTAATAATCAGCAACACTGGATTTAGAGATCAATATTTTTTAACTTAAATTTTATCATCCTGCTAATTTATTTCTATATCGACTGTTTTGCCAGTACAATACATCGATAGCAAAAATAGACCTTAGTATAGAAAATAAAATGAATCTGACCTCTGAAAAGAGTAGAGAATCTCTTTTGCATGGATACTTATGTAATAATGACATAACCTTTGCTCCCTAACTTGCTTTGTTAATGACATGGTGTGTCAACACAAATTCATTTTCAAACCCATAGTTACACGCAGTCAGTTTAATGATAGACATCTGTCTGGAACTACATGGAAGCTGTAATTGTGCCCTAACTTTCTGTTTTTATAATCAAAAGGAAGTAGACTCATTCCAAATATATCCAATTTGAAATGGTGTCTTTACTTTCCTTCACAAAGGACTTATGACCTAGGAATTTTTCTGACCTCATTAGATATTAAATGTAAGAAGAAATCAAATCAAATGATAAGTAAACAAGTTTATGTCACAGAATTACACAAAAGATCTACTAGCAAGAAGTGTGTCTACATGAGTACCCCAACAAATACCAATTTTATATACTTTGAAATGTCTACATTGTTAAATTTCAGAACAATAGTTTTGAAGTACTAGAAGCCCTTCGATTTTTTTTTTACTTTCAAAGGTTAATGATATCTGAATAAAACATAAATGTATTTTCTTCTAATGTTATGAAGTGTTGATAATATTTTTGGTAAATATTTGGAAATCTAATAGCAATTAACAATATATTAATTACGAATATAGATCATTGTCAGGCATACGTATTTTTCCCAACCAGAATAATAAATAGAAATGTATTTCATGAAATGAATATTTCATTAAAATCAAGTAAAGAAATTCTTTGCCAGGAGAAAACTTTCATGAAACAGAATACTTGACTGCAAAATTTAATTTGAGGAGCATCATTAATAATGCAAACCTAGCAGTAGGTGTCACCTGAAATCTAGCCACAACACATTTGCTTCCACAAACTTAGTTTCTGTGAGTTTGACCTTGGCATGCAATTATGCTACTAGTTCTGCCATCCCAGGTTTCAGGAAGGGCGGAGCAAATCAAAAATTGTGAATAAGGCAAAGAGAAAAACAACACTAAAAATATTCCACATAAAAAGTGGCAAAGAGAGTAAAATTATCTATAATAATAAAAGCATAATATGCTAATTAGAATGGACTTCCTTCCGGATGAAGCCGTGATGGCAGGGGCCGAGCCCCTTGCACAGATTTCGTGCATCAGGCCTCTAGTTTAACATAATACTAGAAGTGAAATCTCACTATTGCAAGTAGTCACTTTGCTTCCCTTTTTGCACCCATAGTGACAACTGTCTTTATTCCTAAAATAGTTTGTTACCTTCATAATGTAATGGACTCTGCTAGTTAAAAAAAAAATAAGAATTAATGCCTCATTACTTTAAATCTCATTTGTTTCTCCATGTTACATTTAAGAAAATGAAAACATATTATATTGCTCCCATATCAACTTCACCAGTTGGGGGATTTCTAGCTGGATTGGACCTAAGGCAGTGCAATCTTTTAAATCAACTGGAACAAAGAAAATCCTTTTGTAAATGCAATAAAAATATGCAGCATATCTTCTGCATTTATATCTTATGTTACTCTATAATGAATGCAAAAGCTTCTCAGACTCATTGTTAATAAACAATATAAATAATGTAAAAGAAAATAATGAAGTACATCATTAACATTTTTTCCTTTCCTTTCCTATACATGTTTGAACTGCATCAGGCATTACAGTTGGATAAAATAATTAGGATTCAAGGAAGCTAATAGACTACATGTTTGTTGTCTTCATTCAAGTTCAGAACTGCTTGCAATATATTAATGATGAATCAGCAGATGGATATGAAATATCAGCTTAATATGTGCAAGGTTAGTTTGAAAAACGGCTTGATCTTTGGCCACTGTTCGGCTCCCAGTATATCTCTCCTGATTTGAGATTGCCTCATAAAACTAGATTTTCCCTTTTCCAGGAATATAACCTGACCCCATGAGCATTCTTAGTAGAGGGATTGATTCAAAAGGAAATCTAGAGGGCTCGGCAAACAATGCTCACTCTGTCGCTGAGACAACCAGCTGCTGGAGAGTGAAGACTTCCATCAACTTCTGCTTTCTGCTCTCATAAACTTGAAGCTTAATAGACAAAGTTTGACCAACCTGGTGTGGCTGACCTTAAGGTAAGATATCTGAAAGTTATTATAATTTTCGTAATTCATGAGTTTATCTTCCCATAGCAAACACCAATATCACCTATTTTGTTCTTCCTCCCTGGTATATCACCCAGTCCCTGGGTACATCTAACAACTTGGCTGAAGAGAAATAAAGGGACAGGCTTTGTTTATTACTTGGCATTGGCCTAACCTCCCTGCCTCTGTCCAAGCCTAGTTACTACACCAGGTGCTAAAAGAAGAAGCTGAGAACTCACTTTCTTGGATGAAATCTTTGAGATACTGTAGCATAAGCAACACTGGCCTGAGTGCTACATAATGCAGTCAACAGAGGGACAATCTCCCCTTTTGTGTGTAGGACGCAGTATAGGTTAAGGGTTCTATGAACAGCACTGCATAAGGCAGACAGCTCTGATGGGACGGGGGCTTTGGGAGATGGAAAGATTGAGCAAAATTTTAACAAATAAAGATAAAAATAGGGAGAGCTCATGGTGATGGACAGAGTGTGGTGATTGCAGGAGGGATGGGGCTGGGTAGAGGTGGAAGAGGACATAGAAGGGATAAATGGTGATGGGGACACTGCATTGATAATTTGAGGATTCAAGCCATATGAGTGTTGTGATATACCACCCTCAGCCAGGGCACTGATGCCCTCCATATGGGCTCTGGCCACAGCAGAGGTGATGTAGCAGCAGACATAAAGCAGCCATCAGAAAGCAAATGTCAACAAGAAGCTGTGAAAAAAAACCCTATAAACAGAATTCTGTGAGCTCATTTGATACATCTACATGATGCAATACCTTTGGGGGATGGAGAAGAGGCTGCAGGGGTAGATAGGAGTAATCTGAAAACTAGTGACATGTGTGTCCCCTGGACAGAGGTCACAACCCCCATCCATGGAATAAATCTGGCCTTTTACCTATTTTTGTCAATCGAGTGTTATTGATACATAACCACACCCATTTGTTTATGTCTTTTCTATGGGTGCTTTCACGCTGCAGCACCAGAATGTGTGACCCAGTGACCCCACTTCTAGGAATATATCCCAAGAAACCAGAAACACCTATCAGAAAGGATATATGCACCCTATGTTCATAGCAGCACAATTCACCATAGCTAAGATTTGGAAAGAGCCTAAGTGCCCATCAGGAGTGAGTGGATTAAAAACTTTGATACATCTACACAATGGGATACTATGCTGCAGTAAAAAAGAAGGGATTCTTACCATTTGCAACAGCATGGATGGACCTAGAGAGCATTAGGCTAAGTGAAATAAGCCAGTCAGAAAAGATAAATATCACATGATCTCACTCATTTGTAGAATATAATGAGCCACATAAACTGATGAACAAAAACAGATCCAGAGACAGAGAAGCATCGATCAGATGGTCAAACATCAGAGGGAAGGTAGGGGAGGGGAGGGGGTTAGGGGGAGAGATCAACCAAAAGACTTGTATGCATGCATATAAGCATAACCAGTGGATACAGACACCAGAGGGGTGAGGGCATGAGTGGGGGTGGTCTAGGGGGGCAATAGAGGGGTTAAGGATACATATGTAATACCGTAATCAATAAAGAAAAAAAAGAATAAAATATTTACAATCTGTCATTTTTAAAAAAATATTTTTTATTGATTTCAGAGAGGAAGTGAGAGGGAGAGAGTACTAGAAACATCAATGATGAGAGAGAATCATTGATTGGCTGCCTCCTGTACGCTCCCCACTGGGGGTCGAGCCTGCAACCCAGGCATATGCCCTGACCTGGAATGCAACCATGACCTTCTGGTTCATAGATCAATGCTCACCACTGAGCAGCACCATCCGGACTCCTATCTGGCATTATATAGAAAAGTTGCCAAATCCTAGTCTACAGGAGAACACCTTCAGAGAGCTCAGTGACATTATGCATAGACTTCCTGGTAACTCTGTGTGTGTTATAGGTTCACACAAGGCAAGCACAAGGAAGGTTTTTTATTTTCAAAAAGTTTATAAGCATATTTGAAGAGTGGATAATTACAGAGAAGTATGTCAGAAATATATCTATTAGAACCACTCTACAATGGTTCTAATTCAAAAACCTCCTCAGCTCCACACCTTGCCTCAGTCACAAATGTCACTGAAGTGAAAAATTCAAGTACTATTTCTGTTTCAAGATAGCTTTCACCCAGAGGAAAATAAACACATAAGTAGTTTACATTTGCATAGAGGTAAGTCCAGAGTAGGAAACATAAATGTAATAATATGAGGAAGGGCAATACATTCTGTATATTGGACCCAGGCTCCCCACGTCCACTGAGCCCAACTGCACCGTCACTATCCTTTGGATGTGGAAGTAGAACATACATGCAAAATTTTGCATGCAACTGATTAGATGGTGGATAGTTACCCATAATTATTGCAGTACTACCTGATCAACCCATATCACATTTAGATCAGCATATAACATCCTTCCATGTCTTACAAAGCTTTATGTAGTCTATTCTTTGTTATCTTTCCAACATCATCAAATATGACTATTTTTGTTCACTGTACCTCAGTCACACTCATGTGCTTCCTGCCCCTTGAACATGACAAACACTTTTCTGACTGAAAGCCCTAATGAACTCTGTGTGGGATGCTTTTTATGTCTCTTCCTCACCTCACTCATTCCTCACTGCATCAGAGGAATTTTTCCTGATCACATTATTTTAAATAGAATATTAGTTATTCTCTAATCTGTAATATGTTCACCTTCCTTCTTAGTTTTTTTTCTTTTTTTTTTTTTTTTTTTTACTATCTGATATATTATACATCTTACTATTTAACTGGAGACCCAGTGCATGAAATTCGTGCATGGGGCGGGGAGGATCACTCAGCCTGGCCTGCACCCTCTCCAATCTGGGACCCCTCAGGGGATGTCTGACTCCCGGTGTGGGATCGGTCCTAAAATGGTGGTCAGACATCCCTCTCACAATCTGGGACTGCTGGCTCCTAACCACTTGCCTGCCTGCCTTCCTGGTCGCCCCGAACCACTCTACATGCCTGCCTGATCACCAGTAACTGCCTCTGTTTGCCAGCCTAGTCACCCCTTAACTGCCCCCCTATCGGCCTGGTCACCCCCTAACTGCCCCCTGCCAGCCTAGTTACCTCCTAACTACTCCCCTGCCAGCCTGCCTGTTCACCCCTAACCATTCTACCTGCTTGTCTGATCACCTCTGTCTCTGTTTGCCAGCCTGATTGCCCCCTATCTTGTCCCCTGCCAGCCTGGTCACCCCCTAACTGCCCCCCTGCAGGCCTGGTTGTCCCTTAACTGCCCCCCTACCGGCCTGGCCACCCCCTAACTGCTCACCTTCCGGCCTGACCGTGGTTTTGTTTGGAAGGAAGTCAGATGTGAAGATGTCTGGTCAACCCATTCTAATTAGCATATTACCCTTTTATTAGTATAGATTGTTTATTCACTGTCTCTTCCACAAAATTTTAACACTATGAGGGCAAGGACTTCATTTGTTTTATTTGCTTTATTTTCTTCTCTACCTCTGGGCCATAGTATGGAAATATTGTGGCTATTCAGTAGCACTTGTTGAATAAATGAATAAATACATTTAATTCAGTAGGTTCACTGGTGGTCTTCACCTATTGTTATTGCTGCCATTCTATCTTGGGAATATACATAATTTTTATTCGTTGTCTTCAAAACTTGTGAAGTTTGAAATGTAATGAGTTTGTGATCATGCAAAATAATAATTCATTTGCTATTAAAGAATAACTTTGAAACACTATTAAGCTCACATATATCTGTACATAAAAAACATCACCTGTTGTACTAAATATAAGAAATCATTTTGTTAGAAAACAATAACATATGTTCTGAAAGAGGATAATCTTCTTCAACCCCTTTAATCTTCATTCTAATCTACCATAAAGACAAAACATATTTGTGAAACTGATAGATGTTTTAAAGTTTTAAGAAGAGAGATACAGTAGGAACACGTAAGAAAACAGTGAATAAAAAATGTTATGAGTAGAAATTATATTTTTAAAAACTTCTAAGTGCTGAAGGGAAAAACATTAAATAAGTGGAAATAAAGTAAATATATGATTTTTACAGGTTTTCAAACCTGCTTTGTTTAGCAACAAAGACACATCACAGCACTTCAGAGGACTATAATTAGCTACACCATCTTTTCCAATATAGGGCCTTCCTTCTGCTTTTAGGTAGTATAGTGTTTTACTCATTGATCGTTATATTTTAATACGAGAGGCCCGAAGCATGAAATTCGTGCAAGAGTAGGCCTTCCTTCCCCTCTGGCACCCAGGACCCGGGCTTCCCTTGCAGCCCCAGGCTTCATCCAGAAGGTCGTCCGGAAGGACATCCAGTCTAATTAGCATATTTTGCTTTTATTATTATAGATTAGGTTTAGAGATAGTTACAAGATTTGAAAGAAAGGTCATTGACAGTAGAAAATAACTTTTAATAATTACTTAAAATAGAGAAAAAAATAAAAGCTCTTTCAAAATCTACTTAATTTTGTAGTCTCCTAAATGCTACAGCATTGTGGCTTAATTACTGGAAGTCTGTGATTGGCTGTCCCAATGACTGATTCTCAGGTCCTCAGTTTGGATGTTACAAGGATTTAAGCAGATCGATGAACAGGCCAATGAAATGTATTGACTTCGCTGCTGTTTCTTCATCCATTTGTTTCAGGCATAGAAACATAGTTCATGCTTGTTTGACCCAAACATTGGATTGTAGCAGGGATGATTCACTGTTTTTACTCAGTGCAAAGACTGATTTGACTGTCACACAATCAATCTGATTGATTGTGTAAAAGTTGGCCAACAAAAACTTGCCTTTCCATAGCTGTTCTCATCATCCTGTAAAAATATAATTGCTTTATATCTCTTTAGAACAACTTTTGAAGAGGTGTTTTGGAAATCACTCTATTCGTTCTAATGCAGATATCCAAACCAGATATGTCTTTCTTAATTGATCATTAACAATTCCTCCAAGTCACCACCGGCACTACCATGGTTCAGCACATTAAAATGCTTGCAGGTGGTATAAGTCTTCTGACATTTAATTTATCCCCAGGGTTCACATAACTGACCACTCTTTCCAAAAAATGCTTTATGGCCTTTGCTACATTTTGGCTGCCTACACTTCATGTTCCCACAGTATGGCACTACCATGTTTGCAGATCATTACGGATTTGATAGTTTGTTATTATTCACTTTTTCCACTAATCACAATCTTCAAATTTTAGTGAGATCAACGGTATTCTTCCTAAATAAACAAGAAAAAAACCTTAATTATATAAGAGAAATATTAACCTCTAGGACTGCCATGGCAATCATTAATTGCGATTTACTAAAATAATTTAAATACAATATTCTTAAATTTTAATATAGAAATTTACTAGTTCATATATGACCAGGTCATTTTGGGAGGAATTCCCAGATCCTAAATCATCAGACTTTTTAGCTCCCACCCAGTTACAGTGTGAAGAAGATTAAAACAAATTTGTACCTAAAGAATTATGTACTCTTATTTTAATGATACAACCTCAAGAAATTTTCACCATTTTCATAAGGCAAAGATGAATAATGTACACTTAGAGAAGCAATCTATACATCTTTCTTTAAAAGAAGTAATTATAAAAATTTCATGTTTGAAAAAGATTTTTACTTTATTTTTTCCAGAACCTTTTAATATTTAGAATAAGATTGAAAAGGAAATATTAAAACTTCCCATATACTCCCACTCCCACACATGCATGGCCTCTTCCATTATCAACATTACTCGTGGTACTCCCCCCCCCACAAGGATGAACCTACTTTGACACATCATAATAATCCAAAGTTTATGTTTTACCTCAGAGTTCATTCTTGGTGTACATTCCGTGGGTTTGGATAAATATGTAATGACAGGCATTCATCTTTATAGTATCATACAAAATATTTCACTCCCATAAAAATTCTCTGTACTCGGTCTATTCATTTCCTCCGCTCCCACACCCACACCCACTCCACAGTTTTGGCTTCTCCATAATGTCATATAGTTGGAATTAAATGGTACATAGCCTTTTCAGATTGGCTTCTTTCACTTAGTAATATGCATATAAGATTTTTCCATTTTTGTTCATGCCTTGATAGCTCTTTTGTTTTTATTTCTGAGTGATATTCCATTGTCTGAATGTACCACATTTGCTACCAAAATTGACAATTATGAATAAAGATGCTACCAAAATTGACAATTATGAATAAAGATGCTAAAAACATACATGTCAGGTTTTTGCATAGAAATAAGATTTCAGCTCTTTCGGGTAAATACTAAGGAGTAGGATTATGTTTAGTTTTGCTATAAACTACCAAATGTTTTCTAAAAGGTATATACCATTTTGCCTATTCACCAGCAATGTATGAAAGTTCCTGTTGCTGCATTCTTGCCAGCATTTGGAGTTGTACATTTCTTAATTTTTGGCCATTATAATAGATATGTAATGGTATCTCATTGGTGTTTTAATTTACATTTTATTGATGACATATGCTGTGGATCATATTTTCACATTTTTGTTTTTAATTTTGTGAGGTGTCCTTTAAGATTTTTGTCTCATTTTTTAATTAATTTTTTTTAAATTTTCTAATTATTGAGTTTCAAGAGTCCATTGTATATTTTGAGAAAAAGGCTTTTAGCCAGTGAGTCTTTCACAAATATTTTCTCCCAGTCTATGGATTATCTTCTCATTGTCTTTGGCACAGCAGAAATTTTTCATCTTTTAAAAGTTCAGCTTATCAATTATTTTTAATGGGTTGTGTCATTAATGTTGTATCTAAAATGTGATCACCATATCCAAGGTCATGTAGATTGCCTTCTTCATTATCTCCTAGGCATTTTATAGTTTTCATTTACATGGTGGTCTATGATAGCTATTAAATTTTTTTTCTTTATTGATTTTTAGAGAGAGAGGAAGGGAGAGAAATAGAGAGGTAGAAACATCAATGAGTGAGAAATATCATCAATAGGCTGTTTCCACTGGGGATCAAGCCCACAACCCAGGTTTATGCCCTGACCGGGAATCAAACCAGCAACCACTTGGCTCATAGGTGGACATGCAACCACTGTGCCACACCAGCCAGGTTATGATATCCAATTTGAGTTAAATCCTGTTAAGGGTATAGGACTGGGTCCAGATTTGCATGTAAATGTCCAATTATTTCAGCACCATTTGTTGAAGAGTTTAGTTTTGCTCTATTGTGTTGTCTTTGTTCTTTTGTCTAAGATCAGTGTACTATATTTATGTGGGCCAATTTCTGGGCTATATATTCTGTTTCCTAGATCTACTTGTAAATTTTTTTACCCATACTACACTGTCCTAATTCCTGTAGCTATAAAATAAGTCTTAAAGTCTAGAAAGTTAGAGTAATTTGTCCAACACTGCACAATTTGTAAGTTTTATTTCCTGTAAAGAGAACTCCACTAATGTTATAATAATAATTTTTAAAAACCTAACATATGAATGGTTCTGGCTTGCTGACCAGTTTGCCAAAGAGGAAGAGGTATACAACTTAATTGATGCCTAGGAGAACTGGGGACGTCTATGAAATCAGGAGCTTGTCCCTCCTTTCTAAAACCTACTCCTTATCCCCAATACTTTTAGCTTCCCCATCACTATCAGTTTTGAGCTAAGTAGACCTGTTTTGATTGCACCTCTAACCTTTGTCAAACAGAGTAAGAAGCCCCAGTCTCTTAGGTCATTATGACCTTTGTATTCTAATAGCATTAAGCTCAGTACATCCCATCCTTGCCCTACACAGTCAAGAGGTGTCTCCCACCTCTTCCTTTTGAATTATTCCTTGCTGAATACATTAATAAATAGCAGAATGAATGGATAAGTAACATGTATGCTATACCTGCACCTTATTAATAAATTTAGAAAATTGTAATGTATAAAAATACAAAGCATTCATCTGATCTACAATCATACTAAAAACTAAGAAGTCAGAATATGAGTAAATACATAAAATAATAATAACAATTATAAAATTTTATTTTTATGCTATCAATAACTTAAAGAAAAAGAAAGTGATAAGGAAAGAGCCAGAGACTAAAGAATTTAAATATTCTGAGACAAAGGGAGCCTAAAGCAAGCTTTCAAGAGACATTACTCCAAAGCAATATATTTATTAATTAATTTATTCAAATAAAAATTAAGTCAAATAAAAATATTTGAATTTTTATTGCTACTACTACTACTATTATTATTCACCATATGTGGCAATCTGACAGTATTTTAAGAAAAGTATTGTAAAAATAAGTCAAGAAGAAATTAAGTTAGTGTTGTATTATAACCCTGCTTTAATCAGATCTCATGCCCAAACTCTCTAATGAAAACTTAGAATCCAGTGTAGAGTAGAAATTCTCTATCAAATACTTAAAATAGTTCACAACTACTGGCTGTATGGAAATATTAGTCAGTTGGGCTCTATGTAGTTACAGAAGCATAGATTTCTGAGCCGAGTGCCTGGTTTCAAATTAGAGTTTTACTGCTAGAAAAATGACAACTCCATGAGGTTTTTGGTGATTAAATTAAGTAATGCATATGGGAAGCTGCCAAATAATGGATATTCTTTTAATCATGCCTCACTAACTCCACCCATAAAATTTTCTCTATTTCAGATCACCTTGTTTTGCCCTTCCTATCATCCCCTGTGATGACAATTTCTCTACCTGATGAACTTGGTGATAATGATGGAAATCTGTGATTAGACCCTCTTAGCCATCATGATGAATATTGGCAATGAAGTTTGAATTTTTTCTATTCACAATAGATGTTATTTTTCAGAGACTTTAAATAACCATTTTATTTTTCAAGAGAATTGGAAATTAAAAGCAAAATTGAACCTTCTTACATATAATAATCTTAAAAATGAATAATGCTAAAATTAATAAAGGCATTGTGGTATGTTAATATTTTTGTGTTCTACTGCATTAATTTGTACTTAACTTTATTCAGTGAGCCATTATACATGTAATTATGTATTAAAATTAATTTACATTACTTACACTCTATTATATAGATGTGATTTTATGATCAAAGATTGAAGTGCAATCTTGTTATAAAAGAAAACTGTTATGGTACACTTACCATACTGCCCTTTTATATTAAAAACTGGAATGTTTTTCTCTGAAAGATACATTAACTTTGGAAGCAATACTTAGTTGAAAAGTAAAGGGACGAGATTGTTGATGGAGATTTACTTAAAGAAAGGGAAATTACATTTATCACAACTTCTATATCTGGATCAGTGATTTGTTTTGATGTAACAGTATCCTATTCACTCCTCTTTTCCTCAAATGAGGCTGCAGATAATTTTAGCTTTACTGGTAGATTGTCTATTTCTTTTGTAGCTATGACTTTTAAAATTACACATTTCTAATAGGGAGGTGGGGCAAGGAGGTTCCAATCTAACCAAAAGCTACATTTGTAGATTTGATACTAGTTCTCTAAATATAGCTAATTGTATATGTGCTTAGTTAGGTTTTCTCTAATAAAAGGAACATTTTATGTATTGCTGCAAAATACATAAATCGCAATACAACCAATCGCTATGATGTGCACTGACCACCAGGGGGCAGATGCTCAATGCAGGAGCTGCCCCCTAGTGGTCAATGTGCTCCCACAGCCAACCTCCCTCAGCCAGGCAACTTCCCACAGCCCCTCCCCTCGGCCAGCCAGCCCCTCCACTATAGGCCTAGATCACTGGCCACGCCAAGGGACCCCACCCATGCACAAATTCATGCACGGGGCCTCTAGTATCCTATAAAAATGCAGACATGACTAAGCAATCTAATAATAAACTTCTTAAATTAATTTTTTTCTGAATTCACACATGGATTCCTTTATACCTATTTATTAATTTGAAACAGGAAATTGAGTTGGTAAAACACACACAGTCAGAATCTTCCATTTCACCAAGATGAAGTTGCAGAGACCAGATTTATTTTTCACCATTAAAAAAAAAAAAGTCACATAAAATATATTTTATAACAGCTCTCAAATATCTAATGTCTTTGGACACTAGACAACAAGACAATGATCCCTTAGAGATGGAAAGCAAATCATATGATTAATTTTATTTGTCAACTTGACTGGACCATGATATCTGGATATTTGGTGAAACATTATTCTGGATGTTTCCATGAAGGTGTTTTGTTGTTGGTGGTGGTGGTGAGTTTGATATTTAAATTGACTGACATGAGAATTACCCTCCATAATATGTGTGGGACTAATGCAGTCAGTCAAAGGCATTAATATTACACGGGCTGACTCCCTTGAACATGAAGGGATTTTACCAGTATGTCATCCTGAGACACAAACTACACCTGTTCCCTGGAACTACAGTCTATAACCTACCCTGAAGATTGTGGATTTACCGAGCCCTCCACAATGCATAACTCAATCCCTTAAAATAAATCTCTTTCTGGAGAACCCTGATGAATACACCTATATTGCTCTGGATAACTATCTAAAAAAAGTTTACAGGCACTTTGCAGAAGGAAACCAAAGCCTAGTAGCCTTCCTCAATTCAGGACAGTGTCCAGGAAAGTAAAGTCAGCTACATTGCTCAGGGAAGGTTGGAGCAATAATAGTGAGGACCAGATTTGCTATCACACATACAGTGATCGATGATGGATGAAATAATTGGAGCAATACATTTCAAAATCCTCAACTTCGGGAAACCAAAGATAATTACAAAATATAAAGAAAAATTGAGTCTTACCATTGGCCGCATTTAGTGCTCTTTGACAATTATAGGCAATAGTTTAGAAAGGGCAGACTGAGAGCCAACCCATTGGACTACTTTGGTTAAGGAGATTGAGTTGTTGTTCTAGGGGGAAAAAACACAACAACAACAA
>NW_005370610.1:3076840-3077172 GCF_000412655.1 Myotis brandtii
CAGCTCGCAAGCCACATGCGGCTCTTTGGCCCCTTGAGTGTGGCTCTTCCACAAAATACCATGTGCGGGTGCGCACATACAGTGCGATTGAAACTTCGTGGTCCATGCCCAGAAGTCGGTTTTTCGGCCTGGGTGAGTCTATTATGAAGAAGTGGCATTAGAAGAAGTGGGGGTTGTCAGTTGGTCGGGCGACAGGAGATGCGGCACAGGTGGGCAGAGGGATATGCAGCGCGGGGGAGGTACATTGTTTTGAGGTACCTTTGCTGAGGTCGACCCCTTCCAACTCTCCCATCCACACTCGTCTATCTGAAACAAGTATACAAGACAAGTGT
>NW_005370610.1:3077269-3093166 GCF_000412655.1 Myotis brandtii
AATGTACCTACCTATATAGTTTAAGTTTAAAAAATTTGGCTCTCAAAAGAAATTTCAATCGTTGTACTGTTGATATTTGGCTCTGTTGACTAATGAGTTTGCCAACCACTGTTCTAGGCATTAGGGAGAGTGAAGCAGAGAGCGCTGTTGAGCTCATCCAGCTTTCATTCCCAGGTGGGGAGACAGAACAGCAGGCATATGTTTAAATGTGAGTGTGATTCAGAAAGTGTGTGAATATCTAGGTGATGGTAGGAGAGCTATGAGGGAAAACAGGCAAGATGGGGTTATTGAATGAAATGATATATTTTAATCATAAAAAAGTTTTCTTTGAGAAGGTGAATTTGAACAGAGATCCAAATTAAATAAAGTATTTAACCAGGCACTTTGGGGGACAGGACATGTCAAGAAGAGAAATGAAGAGTGCAGAAGCTCTTAATTAGAAAGATACTTTGCCATATTCGGTAACAGCCAAGTACCTTTTCTTATGAATGCTACTTGTCTCATGAAACTACCTCCTTTAGTACAGAATAGTTTCCTCAATGGATGTCTTACCATCGATTCCTCTGCAGTATGAGAAGTGATGATAATATGGATAGTTTTTTAAAAAAACTTCAGTATTTCTTAATTTTTTTTCTCACTAGATATCAAACTTGTATGGTGTTTAGAACATAATCTGGCAAAGGAGGCGCTGATATTTACCTGAATGGGAGAGGGAGGGGCTACATTTTCTTCCTTGTCAAATGTGTCCTCAGAATCACTGACCTTAAGGCATGAAGTCAAAAGATCTTTCTATTGCCCAGCTGGGTGTGGCTCAGTGGTTGAGCATCAACCCAGGAACCAAGAGGTCACTGGTTTGATTCCCAGTAAGGGTTACGGGCTCCATCCCCAGTAGGAGGTGTGCAGGAGGCAGCCAATGTATGATTCTCTCTCATCATTGATGTTTCTATCTCTTTCTCCCTCTCCCTTTCTCTCTGAAGTCAATAAAAATATATTTTTTTAAAAAAGAAAGAAAAAAATCTTCCTATGGGGGAAAATACTAAAAAAATAACTGAACTTGAGGAACTAAGATACAATATATCTTTTATAGTATTTTTATCAGTTTGATAAAACATTAAAGTGCTCCCTTACTAGTTCAAAAATCTACTAAACACAGTAGTATAGTAGTAATCACTGGGCATTCACAAACGTTAGGGGTGAGGAGCTTGGCAGGGTCCTGGATGTTAAAGTAGTATCTATATGTCTTTTGCATATTGCCATCCCTTTTTTAAAATCCTCACCCGAGGATATTTTTCCCATTGATTTTAAGACAGTGGAAGAGAGGGAGGGGACACAGGGGGGAGGGGGGGAGAGAGAAAGAGAGAGAGAGAGAGAGAGAGAGAGAGAGAGAGAGAGGGAGAGAGAGAGAGAGAGGCTGAATTGAACTTGCAACCAGGTACATGCCCTTGACCCGGATTCAAACTCTCAACCCATCTGTCCGATGGCTGATGGTTTAACCACTGAGCCAAACCGGCCAGGGCTGTATTCTTTCCATGACTCCTGCCACATTCAGACTTTTCACTTTATCTTTTTAAAAATATATATAATTTTATTTATTTCAGAGAGGAAGGGAGAGGGAGACAGAGATTTAACATTGACGAGAGAGAATCATTGATCAGCTGCCTCCTGAAAGCTCCCTACTGGGGATCCAGCAGCAACTGGGCATGTGCCCTGACCTGGAATCTGTGATCTCCTGGTTCATAGGTCAATGCTCAACCACTGAGCCACACTGGCCAGGCTGGTCATTTTTATCTTAATTATCATTAGTGTTTGTCACCTTGAAGCCAAATCATAACTTTCATCTCATCTATAATACCGTAATTTAGATACATTTGGAGGAATTAGATTCATACCAAATATTGTATATATGAAAGAAGGCAAAGGACTTTGAAATCATCTTCCAGATCATTGCCCTATACTGATTTGACATTCAAATACACAGTCTGTTTTTTCCTCAGAATAAAATGTGGGTGTTTTTCTGTTTGTATTTTTTGTCTTGTGGTTCTGGGTATATGGTGAATCACAATATATGGCAATTATTTTCCTTAAAGAAAGCTTTATATTAAACACACACACACAATATAGTGTAAGAGATGTCTAACTAGAAGTGGCTTCTCTATTCTGAATATTTGTGAAAATGAATTCAAGCCAAGGCTATTTTATGAGCTAGGGAATTGCAACCTTCTTGCAACAGCAAACAAGGGACAAAGTCAGTAAATAATGCTTTATATTGCTATTCTGAACTCCCTCCTCAGTATTGCTTCATTAAAACAAACAGTACACCTGGCCTGCCTGATCCTCACTCAAATGATAAATAGCTAAACTTCGGCCAAAGCTTTAGCTATAGATTTTCTACATTCTGTGCCTTTGGCTAAAGGGAAATAATAGTTAAGCAAATCCAATTGGCAGCAACAGCCAAGTAGTCTACTGTTTGAGGACAGCTCTAAGTAGCAGCTGTACAAGTATTGGCATAGTGAACTTCTAGAAGATCCTCGCATAGCCCTATTTTCAAGTGTTAATAGGCAACAACACTGAACTGCATTTGTATAAATAATTACAGCCTTGGGAAAACCTCTGAAGTACGCTATTAACACTGCAATGGGTCCCGGAGTTACAAACAGAGGCATGAAATGTGCATTTGCTGATTAAATTCAACCATCCCTCCCCGCCCCAAATGTGACTAAAAGCAATGCCAGTTTGATTGATGAATACTTTACCATAAATCTAAGCCTAAAATGAGAAAAAGCACTAAAAGAATAAAACGAAAAGTGACTGGTGTTTGAATACCAACATGGAGAAGGCAAATAATCACAGGATACATATGTTGGTACATTTCAAGGAATATGTTTCAGTAATGGACTGCGTTAGTTTTGCCACAAACAGAAAATGACCATGTGTTTGTAATTGGGGCAGCCCAATTTATATTGGCGACAAAAGCATTGCTGACATTTTCTTGTCATGTAAGGATAAAAACAGCAGTGTTCCACTTCAACGAGATTATATTTCTGAAGTCAGTGGAGATTATGGCTCATAAAGAACATCCCATCACTATCGGTAGCAAATAAGGCTTCTGTTGCATCTTAGATCCCTCCTGTGGGGACATACCAAACTCCAATTTCATTTAACTTGTCGATGTATCTAAACAATATCATGCAGAAACTAAAATATAACCTTTTTAGCTTTAATAATAATTTTCTGTTTACTTTTACTATATTAGTATAAGTACTTATACTTGTGATTTATGCATTGATAAAAGATTCAAGGCAAAATAATTATTTTATATTTTTATTAACTATTTGTTGTTTGTAAATTGTGTTAATGATCTAACAGTGGTCAAAGACATTTTGTTCCCAAAACAACACACTCTACATTTATTAACAATAAAAAAAATCCTCTTATTACTTTATTACATAACTAGTAGCCCTGCACATGAATCCGTGCACCAGTAGCTCTCTGCGGGGACTGGCCACTCCACACCCGCTGCCCAGAGGTTCTCTGTGGTTGGGGTGGAACCCGTGCCTTGTCTCCATGGCGATGAAACAAGCATTCCATCAGGCCCATCACGGTGCCCACTCTCAGCAGCTGCCCTCCCAGGACTGGGAGACTCTAGCGGGGCTGAGAGGACTGGGTGCCGCCATGTGGCTATGGGCACCACCATCTTCGTGATGGAGTGATGGTTAATTTGCATCCTATCCTTTTATTAGATAGGATTACATTAATACTTTACTATAAATGAAATTTCTATTTTATATCTATAGCATGTTATAACAACTAATCATTTCTGAATATAAGTGACATTTTTATATTACCTCTACAACATGCTTTAACCACTAATAATTTCTAAATATAATTATACTTAGAAAACTATACACACACACACACACACACACACACACACACACACACATTTGTATGTTTTCAAATACTTATAGAGCACAATACCAATATTAAATCCTTAAAATGCACTCAGCCAGTGTGGCTCAGTGGTTGAGCATATGCCTATGAACCAGGAGGTCATGGGCACATGCCTGAGTTATGGGATCGATGGTCCCCAGTTGGGGGCATGAAGGCAGACTGTCTCTCATCATTGATGTTTCAGTCTCTCTCTCCCTCTCCCTTCCTCTCTGAAATCAATAAAAATATATTTCAAAAAATCATTAAAATGATTGTTTAATTTTCTTCATGCAGATGCCCTTGATGGGTTCTCCTTTGCTCCTGAGATCCAATTGGAAGTAATCTAAGGTGAGGAGAAAATAGCACAAAATGGAGATACAAATTGTTGAGACTAAAATTAAACATGCTAGCCTTTCTAATAACAACAGGAAGTTATTAATTTAGTTACTTAAGGATTTTGCATAAATCATCTTTTTTTTGAGAGGCAGCCTCTTCTAGTGCATGTGTTTCCCCAGGGCCAGGCTCCTGCATGGCATGTGACTTCCCAGGACCTGGCTTCCACAGGCACACAGCTTCTCTAGTGCCAGATGCCCAGGAATGGCAGCCAGTAGCACCCAGGTATCATAGTTCCTCCTCCCAACATCCCCCTCCAATGGCCCCAGGCACAAAGGCCTGAAGGAGACATCTCTTCATGAACATCTGTTCTCAGTATTTAGAGAGTGAGTTTCCAGCAAGTCCCACTAGTGCAATAGGACAGTGACTGCTCTGTCATTCAGTGAGTCACAGACTTGCCTGCTTCCTTGAACACTATCTCAGCTCTAGGATTAGTGGCTGCGCTTTATATCCACCATTTCTATGTCCTTTAAACTTCTCTTTATTTGCTACTGGTCAATAAATTGTATTCTTTATTAGAGTGAACATTTTTATACTAAACTTTTCTTATTCATATTGCCATGTGGTTTCTTTTTTATTAAGGACTATTATACAATAGTCAAACGTTCTGAATGGATAACAAATAGCTTACATTTCTTCTTTCTATTTCCTTAACCATGTTTGAGAATATTGTTCTTATTACTTACCTAAACTGATATTTAGTTAATTAATTCATTTACTTAATATTTAAATTCACTCAATGTCTGTAATGTTACAGGAACTATACTGATGGATATGCAGAACAATTATATTTAACTAGGACCTCAACATTCAGGAATGAATCATAGAGAATTAAGAAAGAACATAATGCAGATCAGAAAAAAAACAAAGGGAAAATTGTTTAGTGTATTTGTACTACTTAATATTTTACCTATTTGAAAATACCTTCAAAGGGATACGCTAAAGTGGATTAAAGAAAAGGGTAGGTAAAGACATTGCATATTAAATCACTTTTTAAAAGGAAAAATAAAATATATATCTGCTATGTATCAAATTGCCATCATTTAACATTCTAGACTCCCTGGGGAGAACAAATTGTGCCCCTCATAAAAAAGAAAACAAGTAAAGCCAAATGAAAATGCACCAAAGACAGGTGATAGCATCCTATATAATAAAAGAGAAACATGCAAGTTAACCATCCCTTGGCTATGCTCAAGCCACGCCCACAAGTCATGCCCACCAGCCAATCAGGAGCGAGTATGCAAATTAACCTAACTAAGATGGCGATGGTGACAGCCACGGAGATGGAGTGAGCAGGAGACTTGAGTTGCCCCCGGCAATGGAGGAAGCCAAGCTTCCCACCTGCCCTGGCCAGCCCTGGGCTCCGCTCAATGCTACAAAGTTTCAATTATAGAAGATAAATACATCCCAGGAAAAAAAAAAAAAGAGAGAGGCTGGGAGCTTGGGACGCTGGGGGGCATGGCCAGACTAAAAACGGCCATCAGCGCCTCACCCAGGTTGGCCAGGCACCCCAGTGGGACTTCCCCACCTTGAAGGAGCTGTGGGCAGCCTGCAAACAGCCATCAGCCCCTCACCCAGGCTGGCCAGGCACCCCAGTGGGGAACCCCACCCTGACACGGGACACCCTTCAGGGCAAACCAGCCAGCCCCCACCCATGCACCAGGCCTCTATACTATATAATAAAAGGGTAATATGCAAATTGACCCTAACAGCTGAATGACTGGGAATGACTGGTCACTATGACACACACTGACCACCAGGGGCCAGACGCTCAATGCAGGAGCTGCCCCCTGGTGGTCAGTGCACTCCCACATGAGGAGCTCTGCTCAGCCACAAGCCAGGCTGACGGCTGCCAATACAGCGGTGGTGGCAGAAGCCTCTCCCGCCTCCTCAGTAGCGCTAAGGATGTCTGACTGCAGCTTAGGCCTGCTCCCCGCTGGCAAGTGGACATCCCCCAAGGGCTCCCGGGCTGCCAAAGGGATGTCTGACTGCCCGCTTAGACCCAATCCCCCAGGGAGCGGGACTAAGCCAGCAGGTGGACATCACCCGAGGGGTCCCAGACTGCGAGAGGGCACAGGCTGGCCTGAGGGACCCCCCCGCCGAGTGCAATTTTTGTGCACCGGGCCTCTAGTTAAAATATAAACATTTAGACTGTGGAGTTAAAGTACTATCTAATGATTCCAGAAATTAAACAAAAATAAAAGATAATTTATGTAAAATCACTTAACTAACTAAAACCTATTCTATATATAGTACTTTGCTTTATTTTATTTATATTGTCAGTATTTTATTTAAACAATGAATTTTATAAAACTCATTAAAGGAACACTTATAAAGTGGGAAATTAATAGGCATGTTGCTATCTTTCTACTTCTAGGTAGCAAATATATATAATTATTTATAATAATAAAAGCATAATATGCTAATTAGATGAGACATCCTTCCAGATGACCTTCCAGGACGAAGCCAGGGCTGGGAGGGAAGCCCAGGTTCCTGGTGCCAGAGGAAAACCGGTGCTGGCAGCTGGGGGAAGGAAGGCTGACTCTTGCATGAATTTCGTGTATCAGGCCTCCAGTCCTATATAATAAGAACTGAGACACATTGAAAAAAATCATCTGTGTCCCATCAGCTGTACTTATAATAGCAGCCTTTCATATCTTAGTGTTCCTTTTCAACTTCTAGACATCAATTTTTTAATATAACTAGTCCCTTCCCTTTGAATTAATTCTGCCAATAAATTTATTAAATGTTCTTTATGTACCTCACAAAATGTCATCTTCTGGACTGTCAGAGATGGATCATATAAGTTCTATATATTGTCTTTTCTTATAGAATCTATAGAATTTATTTAAACATATAGCCTAGTGAAGAACTCTCATAGTATTTAGGCAATAATACTTACAAAAAATATCTCTCAGATAGAATAAGGAAATAAAGACATTGTAGGTAAATCATATGGAGGAAAATGGTGCATGTAAACATTGGAGGTTATGAAAAGGCAGACAAGAAAAGAGGGAAAACCTGAGGAAAATTCCTTTGGAGAAGTTAGCAGGGGCAGATTTTGAAGTGACTTATGCTATGTCTAAATGAAATGTTAAGACATAATCCCCGTGACTATGAACCTTAATTTTTACATTAATCAAGCTGATTTGAACAGCCCCATTTTATGCAAATTCAATTAAATGTAAATATTGCAATAAATAAGAAATTATAACTCAAATAGTTTCTAAGAGAAGTAGTCTTTCTGTAATGTACAAACTGAAAATTACTTATTTCTTAACTTGTGACAAAAACCTATTAGTCTTAAATAATGAAATTACTACAGATGCATACAATGACTAAATATAGTAAAACCTCAAAGGAAAAAAATATATAAAATAGACATTTGAGCTACTTCTTGCTTAAATTAGCTTTTAAAAGTAGGATAAAGGAATAAAATAGCTCTTATGTTACCCTACAGATTATAAAGTAGTTCTTGAATACCACTTAATCCTCTCTCAATCAGTGCCTTGAATTTAGTAGAACAATTTGAGAAAGTTTATGCTGGGACTTAACCTACATATAATCATCAGTTCACCTTATCAAATGCCTTCTAAATTACTTCAGTGCATATTTCAGACTCCGAGTCTCACTGCAGAATTGTCAAATGCTAATTATTATATCGTCCTTATCACACAGTGACAAGCACATATTCTTCAAAGAGGGAAACTTTCAGAAAAGTTGATATAATTCATTTCTTAAAAAGTCGAGGAAAACTAATGCAGCTATTGTTTTATGCTGTATTATTTATTAACAGGACAATAAAATTGTATGCTTTTTAAGATATGCAAGTAAAATATGGAATATTTTACCATAAATAAATCATTCTGCTTTCATTCAGCACTGTTAAATGTTGAATATCAACATTTTGGAGGAAAGAAACAATATATATATATTCTACCATACCCAGAAGAAAAGGGAAGTGGAGAAGGAGAAAGAGGCAGTAACAAGGACAATTCTGAAGATGAAGAAGAAACAACCATCGCCAGTTGACATCATATCTGTGTTCAATGAAAAGGACATTAAAATCACAATTGACTCCACTTCCTCAAGATTCAGGACATGAAGTAAGCTTACACTAAACTGTGCCCACTTGCAATATGTTAGTATTCTCCCTGGTTCCTATGAGTATGGCCACAATCCAGACTCCTTATGGGCATCTAATGCTGGCTGGACTCCCAGAACTGGCTCCAGCCCAGGTCTATCTTGTTGGTCTGTGGACTACTCCTCTGAGAAATTGCATTTGGAAACGTGACTAATCTAAGTGAGTGTCCCAGCACTTAGATTTTCAGGTATGATTAACAGTGTGGGCAGTTATAAAACTGTACTTCCCCAAATCTTCCCTAGAGGGAGAAGGTGACTACCAAGATTTCCACTTGGAATGGAAATGTGAAACATGTCTGGACCTGCTTGGAACCAGAGCAAGCACCACAAAGAAATAAAGAAACAACCAAACAAAACAGAGGGGATGTACAATAAATCATTAAGGAACAAACTTAGGACTAGACTGAGTCGGAGACCAAATGTCATGACAGAGCAGTTTGTTAAGTTGGATGTATTAATTTTCTATTGCAGCCCTGAAAATTGCCAATAATTTAGTTTCTTAAAACAAGGTAAGTGTATTCTCTCCTACTTATGTAGGTGAGAATCCAATAGGATCTCTTGGTTTCTCTGCTTTGAGTCTCAAAAAACGAAAACCCAGGTGTCTTGTCTAGACAAGCAGAGCTCGGTCCTTGTCTAGAGGTTCTGCAGGATAATTCATCTTACGCTCACTCAGATTCTTTGCTGAATCCAGATCCATGCAGTTGCAGAGTCTGTTCACTTGCTGGCTCTAGTGCTGAAGACTAATCTCAGTTGCTAGAGCCTGCTTCAACCCCTGGCACATGGCCTCCCTAGTCTTCAAAGCCAGGAACAGCAGTTGGAGTTCTTCTCGTGCTTCAAATCACTCCTTCCTCTTTTCCCACCATGTCTCTCTGACTCTGGCTGGAGAAGTCTTTCTACTTTTAATGGTCCATGTAATTAGATTTGGGCCAATGTGGTTCATCTAAAATAATTTTCTCATCTCAAGGGTTATAATCTTTGATTTTTAAAAAAATATAATTTTATTGATCTCAGAGAGGAAAGGAGAGAGAGATAGAAACATCAATGATGAGAGATTGGCTGCCTCCTGTATGCCCCCATTGGGGATGGAGCCCACAACAGGGCATGTGTCCTTGACTGGAATTGAACTCAGGACCCTTCAGTCCATAGGCCAACGCTTTATCCACTGATCCAAACTGGCTAGGACAAGGGTTATAATCTTAATCACATCTTTAAAGTTCAGTTTTCCATGTAACTGAACATATTCAAAACTTCCAGGGAGTAGGGTGTGGCTACATTTGGGAGACCTTTGTTTAGCCATTATTAGCCTACATTTGGGCTAATAGAACTGAGCAAAGGTATATTCATTCCTTTACAATCGAGAATGAACCATAGTGCAATTGTGCTGAAACTGAAAGTCTTCATTTTACCAATACAAGTGGTATCAAGATTAGATACCCAGAGCCTTAGTGGAATGAGGTTTGATTCAATCAGATGCTTTAAAATGTTGGTGAGAGAAAAATGAATAACCAGAAACAAATTTAGTTCTCCCTAATGTACTTGGCTAAAATTATGTATAGTGTGATGTGGTCCAAAGCTGTCCCTCACTGAAGACATGGGGAATGTATACTCTGGAATAACTTTCTCAATAGTATGAAGGTTTATTGAGAACTAAGCTAGTTGCTTATTTCATTGTGCTACTTCTTTAAGAGTTGCTTTGGAGAAACAAGTTACATGAGAATTTATTTATTTGTTTGTTTGTTTGTTTGTTTATTTATTTATTTATTTATTCTCAGTTACCCTTTTATCTCAGCAAAACAGCACTGGTGATATCTTTACCTGATATGTTTAGAGGTTTGAGAATCTCATGCTGATTTTTCTCCAAGTTTCAGCTCAAAAGGCACCCCAGGGTTTTTTTTTTATGGGAAACCCTGACCTAATGGATCTCTTCTTCATGACAGGTCATGTGATAAGGGCATGACCTTCAGCCAGTGCAGGGGCTTCTCTGCTTGGCTTTTGGTGATACACCTGGTACTGTATTCCTCATTAGAAAAGGAGGTAGTAAATGAAGAATTTCAGTGGCAGTGTGTGCAGTGCCCAACTACCTGTAAATCTGCTTTAGCACACAGAGGTACTGCTGCTGTAGTCTCCGCTTGTCTATTGTAGAGACTTCATCAACACAGCTTAGCTTGTTTATTACAGTTCAACAACCTGGCAAGGTACATCCCTGTAGCTCTTTTTCATCTGCTGTGTTGACACAAAGATCAGTGGCCCTTTTTGAATGACCGAAATTTTGACAGCTTAATTTCTGTGTCATGAGTTGCTAAGGTAACACTATTTTGGTGAATTCCACGTTAATCAATCCTTAAGAAATGTCTTCCATTTTTAGAATGAAAAGTAATTTAATGTTAAAGTTAAAAGATGTATTTCTTGCTTCAATTTTCATTCACTGAGGAAACTCAATCCACTTGTTGGCTATTGTCCCCTTTCATGGAATATCTGATTCAACCTGAACAACAACAACAAAAAAGGACTTAAAACAGGATAACATTAACTGGGAAGGAAATCAGATATCTCAAAGAAGAAAATAGGGAATACCTTTTTGACAGCTGGATAATGCTTTTGAGATGAGCAGCCAAAAATACAGTGTTCAAGGCACTTTGGGGATTGAGAGCTCGCATATTCATGTTTAAAGTCTAGTATGACTTTGAATTTATATTTGCATGTGCACACAGTATTTCCAGAGAAAAATAGAGTAGATGTTTTTTTCAGTGCTGTTTAATAGATTGCCACGAAGTTAGTTACTGAAAACAACACCCTTCTATTCTTTCACAAGTCCCTTAGGTCAGAAGTCCTCACATGGCTGAATTGAGCTCCTTGCTCAGGGTCTCATAAGGCTGAAATCAAGGTATTGCCTGCATTACCCTTCTTTCTGGAGCTGTGGGTCCTCTTTCAACTTCAATGGGTTTTTGGCAGAATTTTGTGTGTGTGTTTATTTAGACACACGCTACACCATCATTCTCTCAGTGTCTGTTGGACAGGGACCACTTTCAGCTCCTACAGGCCACTCCCAGTTCTTAGCCACATGGCTTCCTGCATAGGCCATCTCACCTTCCAATGTCTCTGACTCCAGGAAGACCCAGTATTTTTAAGAGCTCATTTAATTCAGTGAAGCTCACCAGCGCAATCACCTTTTGATTAAATCAAAGTCACCCAATTCATAAAGAGATGAGTAATAAAATCCCATCATAATCATAGGTTTTGCCAGAATCATAGGAGTTATACAAGCAGGCAGCAGGATTCGTGGGGGTCATCTTAAATCCTGTCTATCAAAAGGAAATTGTGTGCATGCTTTAAAATGCAAAGCATTGCTATTCATAAAATAAATAGTTCCAAGCACATTTAGGTGATTGGTTAAAGTCATTTAAATGATAAACCTCTGGAATGTTGGCACTTGCAAAGGTTCCTCTTGTGATTTTCTTTTCTGAGTCCTCACATTTATGAAATAGAAAAAAATATATATTGTAGCACAGCTGCCTTCTTATTAGCTAATATAATGGACAATTAAACTGTCAGAATTGCATATTAATATTCAAATAACAGTAATAACACCAGCTTTACAACTATAAACTATATATATAATAATGTTGGCACATTTAGAAGAATCTATTATATAAAAGCCCAGTGACCCTAACGGCAGAACGACCAGTCATTATGATGCACACTGACCACCAAGGGCAGACGCTCAATGCAATGCTGCCCCCTGGTGGTCAATGCCCTCCCACAGCAGGAGCACAGCTCAGCCAGAAGCTGAGCTCATGGCTGGTGAGTGCAGCAGCAATGGCAGGAGCCTCTCCCACCTCAGCAGCAGCACTAAGGAGCAGCAAGCCAAGCAATAAGGAGCAAGTAGGCGGGTGGTTAGGAGCGAGCAGGTGGGTAGCGCTACGTAAGGAGTGAGCAGGCAGGCAGTTAGGAGCAAGGGGTCCCAAATTGCAAGAGGGTGCAGGCCGGGCTGAGGGACTCCCCCTCCCTGATCCCATGCATGAATTTCGTACATCGGGTCTCTAATTATATCCTATAATTGTGGACTTTACAAATGTCAAAATTCTTAAAGAAATTATCAATTTCCAGGGAAATATTTCAATTCCAAGAAAGTATATATCATATGAAACAAATATAAAATGAACTCACAGTCTGAGAAATATGCATGAGGAACAGGCGATTTAAGAATTTTATTGAAATTAGATGCCTTGCTGGGGGAAAAAAAGTAATTGGTTAGACATGTAAATCTGAGGAGATTTATGAGATGACAATAAACATCATATGAGAAATTAATCACCTATTACAGGCAGTGAGCAGCTTTATCCTGAGGATTCACAATGGAATCATGCCACACTGGCTTATCAAATAAGAAAGTCAGTTACCCATCAATGCTTGGTATTTAAATGGACTATGAACCCAGCCATCAAAAAATGTTAAAATAAACAAAAAGAAATACCTCTATAAATCGTTCCTGTAAAGGAAAATGAAAGAAGTCCTTTTGGTCAAAATATCATGGAAAATACAATACCACATAAAGAAAACTAGGAATGTATAAATAATTTTACATAAAATATAAATGTTTCTAAAACTATAAATATAGTGAAGAATCCATAAAAGAGTTAAAACTAATTGTAGTTTATCATGTTGAAAAAAATCCAGCATCTATACATTGAAAACTGAATTTATTTTCTATAATTTCAGAGATTTTTTTCTCTTCCTGTGTTCTAATATTTTCAAAATATCATCACAGCCCACTTAGTCATAGTCAATGTAACATTATTCCTCAACTGTCAGAATGCATCATCTATGTACTTTGATTCCAGTTCAGAAAGGTGTGAATCCATTTCTATTTTCTCTTTTTTAAAAAATATATTTTTGTTGATATCAGAGAGGAAAGGAGAGGGAGAAAGAGAGAGAGAGAGAGAGGAGAAAGAGAGAGAGAGAGAGAAACATCAATGATGAGGGAGAATCACTGATTGGCTGCCTCCTGCATGCCCCCTACTGGGATTAAACCTACAACCTGGGCATGTCCCCCCAAGCAGAATCAAACCCCGGACCTATCAGTCCACAGGCTGACATTCTATCCACTAAGCCAAACCAGCCAGGTCTCTGTGTTCTCTTTTTCTTTACAATTTTGCAATGGCTACTTACAAATTATGGGTACAAATAAATCTATGGAAATTTTTAATCTTACCTAATAATAGACAAACATGTAAATTGACTGTTCCTCCACTACGCTCACCAGCCAATCAGGAGAGTATGCAAATTAACACAACAAAGATTGCGGTTAATTTGCATACGTAGGCATGAAGCAGTGGAGCGAAGATTGAAGGCTCCAGCCGGAGCAGCGAAGACTGAAGGCACTGGCTGGAGCGAAAGCCTGGGTCCCGGGTGCCGGAAGAAAACTGGTACCAGCAGCCAGGGGAAGGAAAGGCCTATTGCATGAATCTCTTTGTGCAACGGGCCTCTAGTATATACATAATGAGGTCTCCCCTAAAATTCTAATTTATACAGCCTGGATTGGAGTCCAAGCATCTATCTTTTGTAAAAGCTTCACATGTTATACTAATGAGGCCTTTTGGTAAAACAGCAACTACAATAAAAAAAAATAAACCCTATTACTGGTCTTCCGGCTTTAACTATCTTACCTAATAATAGATAAACATGCAAATTGACTGTACCTTTGCTATGCCCCAAGCCACGCCCACCATCCAATCAGAGCAACTATATGCAAATTAACCCAACCAAGATGGCGGCCAGCAGCCACGGAGCTAGAGCAAGCAGGAGGCTTGCTTGCCCCGGCTATGGAAGAAACCAAGCTTCCCGGCCAGCTGCTGCCTCCTCTCAAGGCAACGAAGTTTCAATTATAGAAGGTAAATAAACCCCAGATACCTGCTTCCAGCCACCATGGCCACGGAGCTGGAGTGAGCAAGAGGCTTGATTACCCTGGCAATGGAAGAAGCCAAGTTTCCTGGCCGGCTGCTGCCTCCTCTCAAGGCAACAAAGTTTCAATTATAGAAGGTAAATAAACCCCAGATACCTGCTTCCAGCCACCATGGCCACGGAGCTGGAGTGAGCAAGAGGCTTGATTACCCTGGCAATGGAAGAAGCCAAGTTTCCTGGCCGGCTGCTGCCTCCTCTCAAGGCAACAAAGTTTCAATTATAGAAGGTAAATAAACCCCAGATACCAGCTTCCAGTCGCCATGGCCACAGAGCTGGAGTGAATAAAAAAAAAAAAAGGAAAGGCTGGGAGATTTGGTCACCAGGGGGCTTGGTCAGTCTGAAAACAGCCATCAGCCCCTCACCCAGGCTGGCCAGGCACCCCAGTGGGGACCCCCAACCTGAAGGGGGTGTGGGAAGCCTGAAAATGGCCCTCAGCCCGTCACCCAGGCTGGCTAAACCCCCATGGGTTGAGGGACCCACTGGGGGGCTTGACCAGCCGGCAAACAGCCACCAGCCCCTCATCCAGGCTGGACAGTCACCCCAGTGGGACCCCCACCCTGATCCAGGACACCCTTCAGTGCAAACCAGTTGGCCCCACACGTGCACCAGGCCTCTATTCTATATAATAAAAGGGTAATATGCAAATTGACCCTAACAGCAGAATGACTAGGAATGACTGGTCACTATGACACACACTGACCACCAGGGTGCAGACGCTCAATGCAGGAGCTGCCCACTGGTGGTAAGTACACTCCCACAGGGGGAGCTCTGCTCAGCCACAAGCCAGGCTGATGGCTGCCAGCACAGTGGTGGTGGCGGGAGCCTCTCCCGCCTCCTCATCAGCACTAAGGATGTCTGACTGCAGCTTAGGTCTGCTCCCTGCTGGCAAGTGGACATCCCCCAAGGGCTGCCGAGCTGCCAGAGGGATGTCTGCCTGCCAGCTTGGGCCTGACTCCACAGAGAGCACGCCTAAGCCAGCAGGTGGACATCCTCCGAGGAGTCCAAGACTGCAAGAGGGCATAGGCAGGACTGAGGGACCCCACTGAGTGCACAAATTTTTGTGCACCGGGCCTCTAGTCCTATCTAATAAAAGAGAAACATAGTAATTAGCCGTACCTCCGCTACCCTTCCCATTGGCTAATCAGCGCGATATGCAAATTAACTGCCAGCCAAGATGGCGGCTGGCAGCCAGGCAGCTTGAAGCGAACATGAGGCTTGCTTGCTTCAGTGACGGAGGAAGCCAACGTTCCCCGCCTTCCGCTGCTGGCCTCTGAGCTTGCAGTTTGAAACATTGTTACAAATATAGAAGCTAAACAAAACCCCAGAAACCTGCTTTTAGCCAGCCAGGATCTCAGAGCTGGAGTTTGAACAGTGTTTCGATTATAGAACCCAAACAAACCAGATACCTGCTTTCAGCAGCCAAGGCCTCAGAGCTGGAGCCAAGCCTCAGAGCTAAAGCTGGCCCAGAAT
>NW_005370610.1:3093567-3110033 GCF_000412655.1 Myotis brandtii
TCTGTGAGTGACAGGGGGCAGCGCCCCAACCCCCTGATCAGCCCTGCTCTGTGCGTGACAGGGGGTGGCGCCGCAACCTCCCCATCGACCCTGCCTTGAGTGTGACAGGGGGCGGTGCCCCAACCCCCCAATTGGCCCTACCCTGAGCGTGACTGAGGGTGGCATCGCAACCTCCCGATCCGCCCTGCTTTGTGCATGACAGGGGGCGGCGCCCCAACTCCCCAATCAGCCCTGCTCTGTCCCCGACCAAAGGCTGCACCTAGGGATTGGGCGTGCCCTCTGCCACCCGGGAGCAGGCCTAAGCCAGCAGGTTGTTATCTCCCGAGGTGTCCCAGACTGCGAGAGGGCACAGGCCGGGCTGAGGAACCCCCCCTCCCACCCGAGTGCACAAATTTTTGTGCACCGGGCCTCTAGTCTATATAATAAAAGGGTAATATGCTAATTAGACAGACATCTTCTGGGCGACCTATCAGACACTCTTCTGGACAAAGCCATGGTGGCCATTGTGGCATTGTGGCGGGCCAAGGCAGAGGTAGTTAGGGGTGATCAGGCTGGCAGGGAAGAGCGGTTATGGGGATCGGGCCAGCTGGCAGGTGAGTGGTTAGGAGCCAGTATTCATGGATTTCCAGAGGGATGTTTGACTGCCTGTTTAGGCCCGATCCTTGCGGGCCTATACCGGTAGTCAGACATCCCCCAAGGGGTCCCGGATTGGAGAGGGTGCAGGCTGGCTGAAGGAACCCCCCCCCGTGCATGAATTTTGTGCACTGAGCCTCTAGTTGATATATAATCCTAAGTGGCTTTCTTTAAAATAATTTATTTCTTCATTACCATATATCACCTACAAGGTTCTCAGAATACCCAATCTTAAATATAATTATTATATTAATTTTCCATTTGCACATTTCTTAGTACCCCATCCTTAGATGACAGAGTTAGAACTTGTAAGCATGATACCGGAGATTTAACCAAAAGAATGGTTGCTGATCTCATCTTGCATCAATCATAGCCTTTCTTCCAGCAGTATTGAATTTTCACTATTCAATGACACAGTACACATTTTCCTATTTCTGTATAAATTGTTTCCATTACCAAACTATTATATGCCACTTTTCTGTCTATGAAAAATTTTACTCATCCTTTAAGAGGTGATTTAAGTGTTATCTTCTCAATGACATTTTACCTGTCTTATCTATACAAAATTAGTTTATCACCTCTCTATGGTATTACCAATGTTTCTTTATAATTGAATAAGGTACTTACATATTTACAAATACGTCTTATTCCAAACTTCCACTTCTTAAAAAAAAATTCATCCTTGTGTTAGCTTTGCTCCATATAATTTGTATACAGTCCAAGGCACACAGAGGTTCCTCAATACATATTTGTTTAATGACTAATAAATGAATAAAGGAATGAAATGCATGTGTGCATCAGAGGGAAGAATTGATTTCTTTCCAGCAAATTTGACCAGGTCTATTTCAATGGAGTTGAAATGATAATAACAAAATTAGGATAATTTGGTGGTTTAGAAAATAAGATTGGCCTATAAATTAGTTGTGGAAGTATATGTGTGGGCCTTTATCAATCTGTCTTCAGTGAGAAATAGTAAAAGCGCCAGTGTAAAGTAAGTGTGACCTGCCCAACTGCTCTGACTTGAAGAAGCTATCGTTCTAATTCATCACTACATTTTGTCAGAAGCTCAGCTGAGCTGGGAGAGAGAGCGGAGCTGCCAAGTGTCAGAGCAGCCAATTAAAGCAACAAGCCAAAAATAAAAGAGGCAAGCCATTAATCTCTTCCTGCAACACTATAAACAAGAGGCTAAACCCCAAGAAAATATCAACTCTCGCTGTTACATCTTCCTCCACATGTGCCCACCTGTAGAGGATCAGGTAGATCAGCACAGATGTGTGTGTGTGTGTGTGTGTGTGTGTGTGTGTGTGTGTGTGTTGTGTGTGTGTGTGTGTGTGTGTGTGTGTGTGTGAGGGGGGAGGTGTGCTCCTCTTACCACTGAGGGAGCCCACAACAAAAGGCTGTAGCAGTTTCATGAACCTTGGGGTTGGGGTGAGGGCAAGAAGTATAAGCTGGGAGAATACTGAGTCAGATAATAATGAAATTATTAGTGCTCTCACTACTGCTCTCACCAATAATGAAATAGGAATTTTTAGGGGTAAAAAAGGCAGGTTTAGGGAATTTTTTATATTAAGGGGTCCATGGAAGAAACACAGGGCTACAGAGCTACAACAGTTACATTTCCATAAGACAAGGGAAAGGCCAAAGTTATATTTCCATAAGATAAGGGAACTGGGAGTAGCCAAAGGTCTGTATTTACAAAATAAAGAAGGAGGGCCTCACACGTCCCCTGTGAGGTTTGACCTTTGAGCTCAGGAGTTGCTATAGTGACCTAATGAAAGGGGAATAGTGGCCAATCAGAGGGGATATGGAGGCACAGAAACTGCAGCCTTTATAAACCGGGGGTGGGTGGGGGGGAGGAACTTGGTGGGACTCTTTCTCCCTCCTCATGTGGGAGTCTGTACTTGTTCTTCAATAAATTTCCACCTTTGCTATACCATCTTCTGTCCCTGGATTCATTCTTCGACTCCAAAGGACAAAGAATTGGGGGGAGCCATCCTGCCTGGACACATGAACAAATTAAATCCCGTATCAATAAGAGCCCTCAGTGTTGGCTCCAGAAGAAGATGGGTGGCCAATGCCTCAGATAAAGGGACATAAGAATGAAGGCCCTGGGGCTAGGAGTGCAAATACACAAAAGAGCATGAGCAGGCCACAGGCCCTGTGTCCTTGACAGTGAGTCCCTTAGAAATGACAATGTATTGCCTGGCTGTGCACTGAGTCTGGTGTGAGAGGACAGCTTTCCCCATGAGGCCTACCAGGTAAAACTTTTGCAAGTGCCTATGCTCTGACCTGAAAACTCACATAATGTTTTGGCCTCGAGCAGGCCAGAATTAAGTGACAGGTACAAGCATTTGATATGAAATGGAAAGCAGCAAAAAATACTTAGCAGCAAATTCATGTTTGATATAGTAAATGTGACCTTTCATTAATTATTAATGTCCATTTGCATCATAAATTAGATAAATCACTGATGGGAACCTAGAGGGGACTGAAGAATGAGGCAAAAATTATTGCGGTAATGTTCTTGACTAAAGCCAAAGATCAGCATAGTGAACAAATAAAAAAAATAAGCTAGAATGCTAATTTGAAGGATTTTATTGGTTTGTAAATTCATTGAACAAACACTGAAAGGAGATTTACCATGTGTCAGAGACACAGTCTGATTTTACAAGGACTATAAATGAGACCATATGAAGACACAAAACATTCCATAGGTGGGAGCATTGCAAAACTGAGTTGAATTCCTGCAAGGAAGAGAAAATTACAAATCTGAGATTCAGGCACTTTGAATACTTCCAGGTCATTTCTTTGTAAAGTCATGTTTAGATAAGGTTATTAGAATAGGAGATAAGATAATCATTTCTATCATGTGGACACCTAAAGCTTTTTTAGTCAAATTAGAAAAAAAAGTGTCACAGTCTTGTTGGGCACTGGACTACATTTCAGATATTCCTTTCAGCCAAATATTCTTCAATCCAATTTTGAAAAGACCATCGATGGTGGTTAATTTTGTGTGTCAGCTTGGCTAGACCAGGGGGCCCAGCTATGTGGTCAAAGCCAGTCTCATGTCACTGTGAAGTTATTTTTGTAGATGAGATTGTTACCATCTTTAGCTAATGATTGATGGGACAGGAAGCCAAGGGAGAGTCAGAAATTGTTGAGCATATTCAGCTGGGAAGCAGAGGCCAGCTTGCTCCATCAGGAAGCTGCAGCATCATACTCTCCCCAGGGAACCACCAGTCCATTCCCCAGAGATCACTGGGGGAAGGGATAGAACAAAGGGGGTTAATACCTGCACAATGAGGTCAAAATGGCTCAGGGGTAGGTACGTAACCAGAGAGGACTGTCAGTCTAACCTGGGGAAAAGATCATTGGTTAGGGGGCGGACCCTATTAGAAGCCCGGGAAATCTTGGAAAGTTCATTGGTTATTTTGAAAGTTTCTGGTTCCTCCCAAGCCTGAGAATACATAATCCCAGGTGAACAAAGAAGTGCTCTCTCTGTCTCTGTCTTTCGCTGTGACCCACATTCACCTGTGTTTGCACATTCTCTCTCCATAGCCATGTGGTCTTAGCAGCTGTGTGGCCAATGGCCCTGTGGACTCCAAATTCGGACTCCCAAAGGCTTGCCCCTGGGAACACAAGCTAAGCCAGCCAGATGCTGGAATGAACTAAGCTCTCTCATGGCACAGAAGCTCTGGGCATTGATTTGTATGTCTGCCCCCGATTCTCCGTAGTGAGACTGAAAGAGATGGGACATTGGGGAACTTCTTTAATTTTGCTTCCCAAATAAATTTTGCCATCAGACATCATCCTCTCTTGGGGAGCCCTGGAAATGCTTTCCATTAGGCTGCCATATATAGCTTGTAAGGCCTTATTTAAGTGCCAGGCCCTACATGGTGGTCCTCTTAAGCAAAAATGTCAATGACCAATTTTAAAACAGGGTATGGGTGAACTCATGTACCATCCACCCCAACCAAAGATGTAAGTTACATATTTCAATCATAACAAAATCAAGTTCAATATTGACTGATCCAAATATTAGTTATTCCTGAATAATAACTTCAGAAGAGTTTCTAAGGTCCTTGAAAATTTTTATCTCATTCAATAGGGAAGATAAAATAATAACTCACATATTTTCTATTAAAATTTCAAAACCATTTTTGTAACATAAACTATTCTTTCTTCAGAGTGTTTATAATATTTGTATTTGTCATTAGACTTCCAGGAACTTGCTGAACATGTAAAAATTCCAATGGAACCAAAAGAATTTACTGACTGATATTGAATTTAAATTATTTTAAATTCAATTCACTTATAACAGAGTAATATAGATTTATATTTATTCTATACATGTTAAGATAAAATCTAAAATGCAATTTATATCTCACTCTGTTATATATTAATACAATATAAAAGATATCAGCTTGGCCTGGCTGGGTAGCTCAGTTGGTTAGAGCATTGTTCAGGTATGCCAAGGTTTCAAGATAGATTTCCAATCAGGGCACATACAAGATCAACCAATGAATGCATAAATAAGTGAAACAACAAATTGATATTTCTCTCTGCCTTCCTCTCTCCAAAATAAAAATATAGATAAAACATTTTTTTAAATATCAGCTTGATTTATTCTCATATGCTTCAGTTTTTCTGGAGTATTTAAAATATTAAATAAAATGGATATGTGCACATGACTGATTATGTCCTTAAAAAAAAATAGCCTTACACTAAAAACTCAAGTTTGGCTCCTATCATAATAGCATTGATATAAAGATAAAGTATTTATCTTTCAGTAAGGAATAGCCATCTTTACAGAATTAGGTAGATTTTGTTTCCCTTGCCATTCACATATTTTTTTAAAAAGCAGCTTATATATTTAAAGATAGAAAAAATAGAGTCTGTCACACACACTCATGGAAAATATATATCAAGAAAAACTGCTTTGAGCACATAAATGCAATACTTAAAAGCATGTATATCATTTGTTATCAAATATCTTTGTCTTATTTATACCAATTCTGCTTTTTAGACTCACATATAGTTTGATCTAAGACAAATGCCAGAAAGATGTGTATTTGTAATAGTTGTTCTTTTTTCCTACATATAACCAACAGGAGATAAACTCTCCAAAAACAAAAGTGGGTATCATTATTAAAGACCGAGTCGCAGTATCACATTTGAGCTTTGGTGGGCTGAATCAAACTTTCTCTTCCTCATTTTCTCGCTGTTGTGATTTGAAAAGCGTTCAAGGAAGCCTCTGCTAGCTGCCACCACCTGAAACATGTGTAACTGGGCTGAGAGCCTCGCAGATGAATGATTGGAAGTCTGGCTGGCCCACTTACATTTCATGAAATCATAAGAGAATATTGAAGGAGCTTCAAACTTGTGTAAGTGGAAACTGTGCCTACAGCACATTCTTAGCCATGGCAAATGTTTCCAAAACCTATTCTCTAACAAAAAGACAAAGAAGGGATTCAAGAGGGGAAAGGATGTTTTATAGCAGAAAATTTAAAAAGAGCTGAGGAAGAAAAAGAGAGACATATCAGGTGCAACTTTACGAATATCGATCACACACAAACAGTAGAATTTTTTTCATTTAGCATATATTTAGCTCCTTTAGTATTTACTTTTTTTAAATTATAGCCTGTCTACCATAATAAAATCTTTCGGAATGTGTTTAAAACTATCGCCCTACTTTTATCTCAATCTTGAATATCCTACACAATTTGGCAAACCTAAATTATCAGTACTCTGACTGTTGTGTGGTAGCAAGCTGTGGAGAACATAAGTAGTTGCAAAGTTTAAAGTAATAACTAGAGGCCCGGTGCATGAAATTCGTGCATGGAGGGGGAGTTTCCCTCAGCCCAGCCTGCACCCTCTCCAATTGGGGACCCCTTGGGGGATGTCTGACTGCCGGTTTTGGTTGTGATCTGTCATTACAACCCTGGCCTTTTATATATTAGGATAGCTTGGCCGGTGTGGCTCAGTTGCATGAGCATTATCCCATGAACCAAGAGGTCTCTGGTTTGATTCCCAGTCAGGGCATGGCTGGGTTTCGGGCTTGATCCCTGGTGGAGGGTGTGATCCCTGGTGGGGGTTGTGTCTCTCTCTCATTGATGTTTCTCTCTCTATCCCTCCCTTCCCCTCTCTTTAAAATCAATAAAACCTATTTTAAAAAATAAAGTAATCATACATTATTCGACATGCACAGTCTGGATAGTAAAGAGAGGTAATAAATGCTCCAACATTATATTCTCATTGTTAGGAAAGGCCAAAGAACTCATATTAAAACACAATTGTGATGGCATAACTAGAGAGTCTGAAAGTGATGGGAAGAGAAAATAATGTTTACTGAAATAATTGTTTGTATCGTGCATTTGACATCAATCCATCCGGCCTTCAGTAGCCCGAGGCATACTCCTACATAATGTGTGACAGACAGAATGAGAACTTTCCCATAATGAAAACATTACAATTTCACAAAACTGTTCTAAGTTCAGTTATTTGAAGGGATAAGAGGAGTACTTAGTCACAGAACACAAGGGCATCTTAATAATGGTGGCAACAGAAAAATCAGAGTCCTTGACAAACCAGTTCTTATTCAGAACAACTATTCCTGCAAAATGCATACGGCTACCCAACAAATGGCTGCTAATATTGCATTGTGAAAGGTGTCTTTTTTTAATATTTGGCAATTTTCTGAAAGAATAAAACCTAAGTTAGAAATTTTATATGGTACATTTTGGAAATCCAAATAAAGACATGTCACACAGGCAATTTTTCTCTTACAAGGGAGACAGAAGGGAAAGAACTGCAGGACAATGGAAATGATCACCTTTCTATGACAGCTCAAAGGCAGATGTGATTTCTGATAGATGAATACTAGCCTGATTTCCTCAGCCCCCTTTTCCTTCGGCTACACTATCAACAGGATTAGACAGTCTGGCAGCTTTCCTTAGTCTCAGCATTTCTAACTTTGCAGTGACGAGTTGGCAGGAAACCGTCCAACCCTTCTTTGTATCCTTGGCCAGGACTCTCTGGGAAGCTTCTTTGGAGGGTTACTGAATATTTGATTAATGGAATATTAATGCTCTGGCTAGGAACCCTTCAAAGGAATGTTCTTTGTGTTCCTGTGTTTGTTCTTGATTCTACTTAATTATCTTTTTCTTATTACTTTTGTTAAAAATAATTTGTATGTTATCATGGTATATTATTATTTTGGGAACACTTTTAAAGGGCTCTAATTACTTTACTTTTGGTACTACTTCATGTCTCTGTCTCTGTCTCACACAAGTTGCAGGTGTGAAGTTAAAATTAATGCAGTTGAAAATTTATCCAAATCCCAGCCCCCCCCCAAAAAAAAAATCAAATGGAGGGTTTTGCAGTTCAACTAAATTGTCTGCACTATTTGAAATGAAATATATTTTTTAAAAACTTATATGGTGTTTTCACTTTTGGTAATTGTATTAGTCAAGATTCTCCAGAGAAACAGCATCATAGGAATTATACATGTATTAAATCTATATGGCTATTAGCTGTATACTAATATACCATATAAGCCATTTACGATTTATTGTAAGGAATTGGTGAATTGGCTCACATGATTATAGAAACTGTCAAGTCCCAAGTTGTGCAAGGTGAGTCGGCAAGATGGACAAGCAAGAGAGCCAATGGTGTTGCTCCCACTCAAAGGCCAGTAGGCTCAGAATCCAGGAAGCACTGAGGTTTCAAATGAAGTCTGAAAGCAGGAAAAAGCCGATGGTATCCCAGTTCAAGGCATTCCAGCAATATGACTTTCCCTTACCCAGGGTGTCAGCCGTTTGGTTCTATTCAGACCTTAGACACAGTAGACTAGACCTGCTCACATTAAGCAGGACAATCTGCTTTACTAAATCTACCAATTTATATGTTACTCTCATGCAAAGACACCCTAATAGACACACCCAGACTAATGTTTGATGAAATGCTTGGGGACCCCTTGGCCCAGTAAAGTTGACAAATAAAGTTAACCATCACAGCAATGAATGGTTATTTTATCTGCTCTGCTGATTAAAATCATAAACTAGCAGTAGATCTCATGAGAGAGCAGCTCTATATGATATGATGGTCCAAATTGAATGGTATTAAAGTTTTGGACGGTTGATATGTTTGATAGAAGAGTAAGCTTCCTACTCTGCCTCCCTCCCTCCCTTCCTCCCTCTGTCTTTCTTTCTTCCTTTTTTTTTTCCATCTGGTAGAACCCAGTTAGAACATTCTTGTGTAATTTTTAAGTTGAGTTGTTACTGTGTCAAAAATTATCTTTTTGTTCTACTGTATTTATATAGTTTTTGTGTGTAAACTGGAATACAATATGTATTCACATGTTAGAAAGTAACTACTAAATAAATATTAGTTGAAATAAATAATTTTTATTAAGAAAGGATATACACACCCAAGACACATTCTGATTTACTTGCTATGAGTTTATCTCTGAAACCAGCTCCTCCACCCTGCCACCCCCCCAAAAAAAAATACACAAAATGGAAGCTAGAAGATAATAACACAAGGGGATTTAAAAATTCTGAAATACTGATTTCCAATAAAGGAGTTATAAAGGATTGTGATTTTCCCAAAATAGCATTCAGGTTAGAGAGTTTAAAAAGCAGTATTATAAGACACACAAAAACTAAAAAATCACCTCCCACTCATTTATTCTATGGACACTATTGAAGGATTTAACAAACTAAAAAGAATATTAAAAAAGGGGACAAGGCATATTTGTGACATAGCACATAAATATAGATATAGTCTACTTTCTGCAGTAGCAGTAGGACTAAAAACAAAGGTACAGTCTTTGGACTACAAAACTAATTAGAAATTACAAAATGATATATTCTGTTCTGTAATGTTTTAGTAGTATATTTATCACTATATGGTGTAATTTTAAAAAGTAATTGAAGAATATTTATGCAATGACCTTTAAAGTTTTCATACATTTAACATTATGAAGCTACACACAACTGGCTAAACAACTTTCATAAAACATCCATAGTAAATCCGGTGCATGAAATTTGTGCACTGGAGCAGGGGGTCCCTCAGCCCAGCCTGCATCCTCTCCAATCCTGGACCCCTCAGTGGATGTCTGACTGCCTCTTGCAATCCGGGACCACTGGCTCCTAACCGCTCACCTGCCTGCCTGCCTGCCTGATTGCCCCTAACCCCTCTGCCTGCCTGCCTGGTTGCCCCTAACTGCTCCCCTGCTGGCCTGATTGTCCCTAACCACCTCTACCTTGCCCCGCACCTGGGACCCAGGATTCCCTCCTTTGGCCAGCTGCAGGCACCCAGGACCCTGGCTGGCTTCGCCTGGGTCGGCCACAGCCACAGGGGACCAGGGGTGGGCAGCTTTGCCTGGGCCACAGCAGCAGGCACCCGGGACAAGAGGGCGGGAAGCTTGTCCCTCTCCCAGGCTGGAGGCGCAGGTGCAGCCACTGGAGCCCGGGACTGTGGGGCGGGCGGCTTATCCCCCTCCCAGGCTGCAGCCTGGCTGGTCCCCATTCCTCTCTCCCCAGTGTTGAGTGTCTGAGCTGTTATGGTGTCAGGGCATGAGGGTGTGATGACCATTTGCATATTAGCTCTTTATTATATAGGATATATATATATATATGTATGTATAGGCTTATACAACTCTATTAAAACCTAAAAATTTTTCTCATATACTCATCAACACAGTCCTATTATTGAAGAGCTCTCATTCTCATTTTTCAGATACAGAAATTTTACTTGTCGCAGTAACACAGTTAATTAGTTAATGGAAGAGGATGGACTCATACCTGGATGGATCAACATGAATCAAACAATAAACCAGGGTGTAAGCACAATTGCCTCCGATTTAAATTGACCACATAAAATAAATACATAATTCGAATACTTCGTACCCCATTGAATTAGAGTGACTTGTGTTTTTGGGATACTAGGAAAACAGTTTTCTATCCAGTCAGAGCTAGATGAGGAAGAAAAGCAAAAATTTTTAAAGAACTGTTGAGAACCTTGAGAAGTAGCTGCTCCAAAAGGCAGTAACTTGGGGAGCAGCCAAATTAAAAAGGATAAACCTGAATGAGTCATACATTGAAAGTAGTGGGCAAAGGAGGAGAATCTGGTTGGGAGCCAAAGAACCAGAGAACAGCAGCTAATAGACAGACTGTAGTACGAAGCAAAGACAGGAACGGACAAGTTTCCAAGAGGACTGATATGCAGCAAAAGCATCTGGATATAGTTGGGAATTATTCCTTTTGAATAATGACAAGGGCATTTCCTATAGTTTTTATCACTATAAATTTATTTCAAATTTATATCACTTGCTGATTAAAAATAAATCAATGTCATTATTTTTTGCATTTCACTATACATTTATTTAACTTCTATTTTTATTTTAGAATTTTTAATTAATTTACTTGTGTGACATTGATTAGTAGGATTATTTTGGTTCAAGTGTATAATTCTATGATACATCATCTGTATATTACAATGTCATTAATTTTAAGCAGAAAACAATTGACATCTGACATGTTGGATGTCTATTACAGATTTATGACAGGATTATTAACTCTTCCCCTCTTTATTTTGTAAATGATCCCTTAAATATCAGTTAAAATAAGGAAATATGACAGAACTTCTCTTTCTGGCAACATGACACACTGTTCTGAAAACTCCCTAACAGACTGAACACATTTTAAAATATTTCTGTGCATAGCGTAGTTAGCAAGAACATTTTAAAAAATAAAATTAATTATAATTTAAAAATAAGCTATAGTTGCTTTGAGAAAATGTGCAGATTCTAGTAGGTATTAAGTTCATTGTTTCAATACAAGTTAAAGAAAAGTGCAAAACAAAACAAAACAAAACCCTGGGACTGACAAGGTAAAAAGTCCAACCAAAAGCACCTCGATAAAAAGCCGTGATTCCAGACCTAACCAGTTTGGCCCAGTGGATAGAGCATTGGCCTGCAGACTGAAAGGTCCCAGGTTTGATTCTGGTCAAGGGCATGTACCTTGGTTGCGGCCACATCCCTAATAGGGGGTGTGTAGGAGGCAGCTGATTGATGTTCCTCTCTCATCGATGTTTCTAACTCTCTATCCAAACCATGATTCCAAAATAAATGCTCAATAAAATACCTCACCCAGAGGAAAACATTTCCCAAACAAGGGGACAATGCTTAGGCTGAACTAATGCGGGAGTGGGGTACAAAACGCCTTCCGTGACCGGCATAGTCTCCTGTGTGGCCTGAAGTAGGTTTGAGACCTGAGAACATATTACCCACAGAGCGCAAATATGTAAAGCACAGAATTTATGTAGAATATTTGAGTATTGTCAATACTCCGGACACCTTGTAGAAATAAACACAACCCTCATTATAACAACTCATGTTATCACCGTCCTACAAAGTTTTCTGAATAATGCCAAGCCAAATGTCATGGACTTAATATAAGAAAGTAAAGAAACAGGCTACTGTGAGCACGAGTTCGAATATATCCAAACAAAAGAACCAGAATCAAATGTAGAGTATTAAAAAGCATGAATAATATGTTTTAATAATAAAAGGGGATGTCCAAGTAGGTGAACGAAAAGAGGTTATCAAAATACTAAATCTGATTTGAAAAATAATAAAATTAAAATTCTAGAGCCCCTCAGATAAATATAATAGACAGAATGAGGACAGAATGAATGAACTGAAACACAAATCCAAATAAAATTGCTCAGAATTCAGTACAGGAAAACAGAGACAAAAATAAAGGCAAATTGAGACATTTGAGAGTAAATAAGATATTTTCACATTTACTGGGGAACCCAGAGGAAGCTGGTGAAGATGTACTGGGTGAGAACGTTTCAGAATTGATTTAAAATAAAGCTGCTTGGACTCTGAAATCTTTATGAATCTCACGCAGGACACGTGAATATAATTCCACTCTTAGAATCACAATGCAATTATAAAACACAATATAACAAAGAAAGACCTTAAATAAATTAGAAAATAAATAATACATGATCTTTAAAATAACGAACATAGGTCTCAGCACTTCCACCAGTATTAGTCAAAGTCAATGGAAAAATACCTCTAACTATTGATTGCAAATAGCCCGCACCTAGACTACAATAAAAATAAAACATGCTGAAGATCAAGAATGAGGCAATAGCGCTGCAGAAAAACAAATGTTGAAAAATGCATTGCCAAGACAACTAAATAAGAATGAGCCAAGCACTCTAATGGGAAAATGGGCCAACATTATGAATAAACACGTATGATCTGAAATGTAGAAGATAAGAAGAAGGGAGAGATGTGGAATGACTGCTTAATGGGAATGGAATTTCCTTTTCAGGAAATAAAAATGTATAGAACTAGATACAGGTGATGGCTACATAACACTGTGAATTTTCTACAGTCCACTGAAGTGTACACATTAAAATGGTTAAAATGTTCAAGTTTATGTTATTTGTATTTACCAGAACTCAAAATAAAACATACAAAGATACATTACCAGAACAGCGTTAGTATATAATTGTTTAAAGTTTACCTCATAAGCTATAGTATTTCAAGAGTTTTTGAGTTCACTTCCTGGCTTTACAAGATATTATCTTCATATTCTTGTGCAACTTATGAGTCTTTCCTTTGCCTCTTTGTATATGGGGAAATGGAGGTGATTATAATAATAACCGCACTGTACACAAGGCATAGGAAATCATACCGTAGGTTCTCAAGTAGGTTTACCTATTGTTAATTACAACATGTTATAATCATTAATATCATTATTATCACTGCTAAGACCTGGCTTCTCATATTTTCTCAGCTTCAACTATTCACATCATTTTTGCGTGCCAGCCTTCACTCTTCAGGCCTTTCCTGAACCCTCAGATGGCATCTATTTCTTTTCTCTCCACTTCCCTGGGTTACTGTACATATCTCCTCTTAAGATTTAGGCCCTAAATTATTAATTTACTTGTCTAGTTTTCAAAGAGTCAGTTTCATAAGAACAATGTATCACATTTAACTGTTTCTTGAGCACATATAGCAGCACAACACACAGAGACACATACAGAACGTCCAGAATTCATATGTGCTCAACTGAACAGTATCATCTCCATGATTGACACATGCTTTTTTGTGTGTGTTTCTCTCAGTGAACATGTCTTTGCTACCTAAAGAATGCCAAATTACCACCCTAAAAATGTAAGAACTTTTCTGGATTTCCCATGGTAAGGGAAATAATAATGTATTTATTTAGCAAATTCAGTAGCACTAACTGTATGGCACCAGGGCCATGATACGTATTTCAAATAGTGATTCTCAAGCTCTTTTTTTATAGTTCTGTGGTTTGCTTCTAAGTTTAGAAAAGAAAAGAAAAATATTTTAGAGCCAAAGTGAACTTCAAACACTGACTGAAGTCGCACGCTGGCCCTTGCACTGACTCTGATTCGCAGCTAGGTTTTTTTGTTTGTTTGTTTTGCAGGAAATAATATATTTTTCCCCAAATGACAAAAAAGTGGAAAATTAGAAGATGAAGTGCACACATATGCTTTTTGCAAAGGTTTTCACCATCTGACCACATGTTTGTTTAGTACTTAGAATATTACTCAAGCAAATAGCAAGAGTGGAATGAGAGACGCTATGATACAGTCGACCTAGATATACAGGTATTAGCAGTTTGGCACAAAAGACCACAGAGATGGTGAGTCACAACAGCATGCCATTAGTCTATTAGAAAAGCAAGCTGGAAAAAAATACACACAAGAAGCTATCATCCATACCCTCGTTAATTCTGAAGATGGAAATACACATATATTAGCAATTGCTTTTTATCCAGATACTGTAAAATCATAACGGCATATAATACTATGTCTGGCTTATTTATTTTTGTTTTAAATAGTGCTTGTCAATTTCAGTAGATACCAACTAAATTGTTGTCAACACATTTTAATTATGATATACATGCATAGCAGTTGTTTAATGAAGCTTCAGGGAATAAAGATACATATAATGTAGAATTTTTACTTCTTCTCATGCATTAGCTTTTAGGAGTCTTTTTTTTTTAAGAGGGAAACAATATTTTGCCCTAACCACATATAATAAAAACCAAAGCAATAAAGAGCATTGTGATAAAGAGGGATCCTTCAAATTCTTTCAAAACCAACATATACTTGTTAGAAATCTCCATCAGGCTAATCAATAAGGCAAACAATAGATTGACTGCTTTGGCTTTAGGGATTTGGAAAATGTCTGCTACAACAGAGAAACCACTTTTATTGGCAAGCTTGAATCAGAGCTTCACAACCTGGAAGCACTTATATTTTGGGAATGGTTTGCAGTTCTATTGAGATATCAGTAAGGGATTAGGTTAGGGGATGTTTGGACATCCAAAGGATGTATAGGATGGCCACATTATTACTCAAGTGGCTTGTTCAGTTACCTAGTTTTTGTAGAAGTAATAGAATACCCCTGTGGGATATTATGCAAACCCGAGCTGCTATCTTCTGCATTAATGAGCTGGTAAAAGGGCAATAGGTGGCTGAAATTCACCCCCAGTTTTACTATAGCCACCAAGAAAAACAGGTATTTTGGTCATCTGTGTGTGCATCTACCTTCCACTTCATGCTCAGTATCCAACAAAGTGTATCTGTCATGCTTTGAAAAGAAAGGAATGTGAGACTTTAGTGATATTTTATCCATCCATTTTTTCAGACTTTACTATGAGCTATAAACTTTAGAAGTTGCTGCAGAATGTAACCAAGAAATAGACCCAATCTTTCCTCAACGAGCTTCCAATCTAGTAGTGGATGTAAATAATGCAATGCCACGATTTTATAAGCACTGCCATGGAGGAAAAATTCATACTGTGAGTTAACATCAAAACTTTATAGTGAATGACTCTGACTGAGGGATTGAGGGCTATCATTGCAACTTAAAAAACATTTGTCACTTAATCACTCTATGATATAAGCCTTCAACAGTTTTTTTTTTATAAATGTAAATATTTTATGTTGTGTAAAATTTGCAAAAATGTCGATGGGCCTGCCTGCAGGTAAATCTAGCAGTAAGTCTTAATAAGAGATGTATCTATCCCTGATTTATGAAGGTTTAGAGTGAAACAATTAGATTTTCTTTCCCTTTTTTTCCCCATTATGTAGAAATATGTAGGAAATATCATGTTGTTTATATGAGAATAATGCTCTTTCACTATAATGAGTCAACCAGTTGTCACTTTGGAGAGGAGGGAGGTTAATGTCTGTTGAACAAAGCAGGTATGTCCACTGTCCAACTCTGATGAGACATATTCCATAAGTAAAGATCAATCTAGCTGTTTTGTTGCCCATCTATATTATTTTTAACCTAGCAAATGCCAGTTCTTGCACAATCAATATTTGCACATGATTGATTCATATTGTATCGTAAGACAAATAGGATTGATATTATATTATTATTTAGAACAATATTTATTAATCAGTACATCCAATCAAAAAAGGCTAACCGGATGAATATATTATGCCAGGTATTGTTTTCCTCTCAGTATTTAAAAGACCACATTTATTTAAAAGACAGCATTTCTCCCTTCTCCCTACAACTACAGGTTTTCTTCCCAAAAGAAAGAAAACTATGAAATGAAAAAATGTTACACATGATTTTGATCATGTATGTATCTCGCTGAAAAGTGATATTTTATGATATATATGATCATAAAACAAGGCATGAAGTATAACCTATTTTATTATTTTAAATGTGTTTCAAGAATAAGCCATTTATATGTTTTAAAATGATCATGGGCTCAAATAGTTTATTCAAGTAAAAATTTTTCTTTTTTACACATGTA